>NW_005435066.1:41367-48923 GCF_000147415.1 Chlorella variabilis
GTTTCCCCCCTCCATCCCACCCCAGCGCCACGCACCCACACACGCACACACTTACGCACCCACACACCCACGCACACGCACACCACGCAGGTGAGGTGCACCTGGAGACTTGTATCAAGGACCTGCGGGAGCGGTTTGCGCGGGTGGAACTGGTGGTCAGCCCCCCCCTGGTGGCCTTCAGGTGGGGAGGGGGGCTGGCAGGGGCTGCGCTGCGCTGCGCTGTGCTGTGCTGTGCTGCCTCCTGCGCTGCCATCTGAGCGTCGCTGCGCCACGCTGGGTTGCACTGGGGCTGCGGGGAGATTGAGCCGTAGGCTCGATCCTTGTGCCTTGTGCTCACCAGCCTGGGGCGTGTGCCCTGCCCGGCCATGGCGCAGGGAGAGCGTGGTGTGCCGGGAGGAGGCGCCGCCCGAGACCACGGCCCGGGCCACTTTCGTTGTGGAGGCGAAGACGGCCAGCGGGGCATGCACGCTGCGGGTGGCGGCGCTGCCGCTGCCGGCTGGCGTGGCCTCCGCGCTGGACCAAAACGCAGACCTGCTGCGGGGGGCATTCGCGGCGGCGGCACGAGGCGGCGGCGGGGGCGAGCAGCAGCAGCAGCAGGCGGCGGCGGCAGGGGCGGCGGGAGCGGGGACGGCGGCAGCTGATGCGCATGTCGGCGGCGGCATGGGGGCGCCCGGCAGCGACAGCCTGGCGGCCTTTGGCGAGCACCTGCGCCGGATGGCGGCTGATGCCGATGCCGAGGCAGAGCAGCAGCCTGGCAGCGCTGCCGGCAGCGCGGCGCTGCTGGCGATGCTGCAGCGAGCCTGGATGTTTGGACCCAAGCGGACTGGCCCCAACCTGCTTCTTGCCTCGGCAGCGAGCAGCAGCAGCAGCAGCAGCGGAGGCTTGGCGCCCCTCTTCTCGCTGCCGCCCGAGCGGATTGTCAAGCTCGCCAAGCAGCCGGGGGGCAGGTCGGCAGCAGTGCTGGTGGCATCCGTGGGACGGCAGCACCAGGAGCAGCAGCAGCAACATCAGGATGATGCAGGCGGCCAGGGCAATGCAGAGCAGCAGCAGGAGGCAGAGGAGGCGGCGCGGCGGCACCTGGCAGTACCGCTTGGCTTCCCGGACGCCGCCCAGAAGCTGGGGCTGGTGGCCGGGGAGGTGGCAGCAGCGGCACATGCCACATCAGCAGTCGCTGAGCTGGCATGCCAGATAGGCAGCCAGCTCAGCGTGTCCACTCACAGCGGCAGTACAGCGGCGCCACAGAACGGCGGCACGGAGGGAGGGCTGGGCCGGAGCCTGGAGTATCTGCGGTACAGCATCGAGTCTGGTGTCGCCTCCGGCTTCCAGCTGGCTTCCGCCACGGGACCGCTCTGCGACGAGCCGCTCTGGGGCGTGGCGGTGCAGGTGGAGGCGCGGCTGAACCTCTCTCCTGCCGCCGCTGCTGCTGGCGAGGCTGGGGCAGCTCAGGAGGCCGCCTCCTTGCAGCTGGCTGAGGATGTGTATGGGCCCTTCAGCGGCCAGGTGAGCCAAGCCATGCTGCCCATGCTCCGCCTATAATGCTGCTGTTGGGGAGGAAGGCCTGACGCGTGGGTGCCTTGTAAGCTCAGCTGGCTGCCTGCCTGCCTGCTGACTACCAGCCTGCCTCCCTGCCTGCCCGGCCCCCGCAGGTGACGAGCGCCGCGCGGCAGGCGGTGCGGCGGGCGGTGCTGGAGGGCGGGCCCCGCCTGGTGGAGGCCATGTTCCTGTGTGAGGTGCGTGTGGGTGGGTGTGGGTGGGTGGGTGGGTGTGGGTGTATACATATGTGTGCTGCCCTGTGGGCGTGCCCGAGCCCTGCCTGTGTCCCTGTCGCCGCCGCGACCTGCCCCACTCCCACTCCCCTCCCCACCACATGTACCGACCACGCCTCACAAAAACACACACGCCTCCGCCTCTGCCGCGCCGCCCCGCAGGTGACCACCAGCTCCGAAGGCCTGTCTGCGGTGTATGCTGTGCTGGGGCGCCGCCGCTCGCGCATCCTGCGGGAGGAGATGCGGGAGGGCAGCGACCTCTTCACCGTGCACGCCTACCTGCCCGCCGAGGCGTCGTTCGGGTTTGCCGACGAGCTGCGGCGCCGGTCCAGCGGCGCCGCCACCGCCTCGCTGCTGCTCAGCCACTGGGAGCGGCTGCAGGTGGGCGGGTGGGCTGGTGGCTGAGGGTTTGGCAGGGGGTGGCTTCTCAGCGGTGCAAGTGGGGGGCGGGGCCCTTCCAGGGGCAGGCCAAGGCCAAGGCCACGGCAGCGCCGCGACGTGATGCCGCTCCCACGCCGCACCCGCGTCCCCACCACCCCAGCCGTCTTCCTTGCGCCACCCGAGCATCCCTGGCCTCCCCTGCCCCGCCACCTGCCTGCCCGCAGGTGGACCCCTTCTTCATGCCGCTGACCGAGGAGGAGCGGGAGGAGTTTGGGGAGGAGGGGCAGGGGGTGGGCTCCTCCAATCTGGCCAAGCGCCTGATCGACGCGGTGCGGCGGCGCAAGGGCCTGCCGGTGGAGGAGAAGGTGGTGGAGAGCGCCACCAAGCAGCGCACCCGCGCACGCAAGGTGTGAGCCGGGGCACGGCCACGGCCTGGCGGGCAGCGCGGCGCGCGGGGCAGCTGGAGGCAGGACCCGATTCCCTGCGCTATGCTCTCTGCTCCGCTGGCCACCCGCCCTGATCATGATAACATGAAACCCATGGCTTGCCAGGCATGCTCAGCATTGGCAGGGCAGGACAGCGTCACAGCACTGGCCAGCCCATCTTCAGGGGCTGCCAGTCATCGGCAGACTCAGCCGCCGCCTGCGCCGCCGCCGCGCTTCAGCTGATCCCAGCGGTTCACATCAGCTATCGCCTCCAACAGCCCGCAGCCCACCGCTTTCTCCACCTCCACCTGCTTGTGGTCTGCCCAGGGATGGTCGCAGTTGCACACCCAGGGGCTGTCAAACCGGCGGCAGGCGCAGCCGGCCTTGGCGCAGGCGTGCGTGTCGGCGGCATGTTCCACGTGCTTGTGCTTGCACCTGCAGCCGTGCGGGGCGCAGGAGGAGGGTTCTGACGGTGTGTGGCGAGGCCTTGCAGCATGTGGGCACACCGCGGCTGGCCGATCCCTTGCTGCAATCCATAAGCGGGTGCGAACTACACGCACCGGCACCGCAGAATCCAGGCGCCTTCGGCAACTATGTAAAAGAAGCCGGAGCAGGCGCACTTGCCGGCGGTGCACCTGCACATGCATTGCAGAGGGTTGGGGTTGAGCTGAAGGCCAGGGCTGAGAGGAGGGAGGTCACCCACCCACCCACCCATGCACGGTAGCGCAAGGCCTCCGCCTCACCGGCGCGCCCCTCCCGGGTCGTGCTCCTTATGGCGGTGGCCGCACAGGCAGCGCGACTCGGAGCGGATGGGTATGCACTCCCTCTGGCATGTGCCGCATATCTGCAGCACCACACACGATAAGTCAGTGAGAGATTCAAACATTAGGAGCCGGCGGCAGGCAGCGAGCGGGCGGGTGGGGGCGGGTGGCAGCACAGCGGCTGAGCCGGCCGCCCTGGATTCGCGGCAATCTGCAGCATGCATTGGACGCTACAGGCAGTGCTTCAGCGCGTTTTGCAGATGCGCTGGCCGCCCTCACCCAGGCCAGACGTGTCGCAGCCATCCGTCGCTGCCGATCAAGCGTGAGAGCCTCGCCACAGGACTGTAAACTCGATTACGAGGGCTTCATTTCGCCGCTGCCATTGCTTGGAAGAAGGCGGCCCATTGACCAGACCCCCGCACTTTTCTGGCGCGGCCGCTCTTGTGTTGATCGCTCTCAATTGTGTAGGGAGGGTTTTCAGTCTGCTTGAGAAGAGGGGGAGAGCCTTTCCGGGCACAGGCTGGACAGCATGGCAGACCCAGCCGACGAAACTCACAGCCTCCTGGCCTACTACCAGCACCGCGTGTGTGAGCTCAGCATCGATGTCGAATGCCGGCCGGCTCAGCGCCCCCTACGTCGCCGCTCACCCGTCCCGCCGCTCGCTCCGCCACTGCCTCTGCTACAGCCGCCGCCGATGCGGAGCGCCAGGAGCTGCTGGAGCGGGTGGCGGCCTGCAGCGGGCCCACGCCAGCAGAGACATACAAGCTGCAGGCGGAGAACCGCAAGCGCACCGACGAAGTGCGGGAGCTGCAAAAGGTGCGTGGGGCGGCCGCGCAAGAATCAGCCGTGGCAGAGCAAACCACCGCTGGCTGCCGTTCCCTGCATCCACTTTCCCATTCCTCCAGCACCCGGAGACCACTCCTCCTTGACCAGCATGCTGCAGGCGCTGAGCGATGCCCACACCTACCTGTTTGAGGAGCGGGAGCGGCTGCTGGCGCTGCAGGCCGAAAACGACTCGCTGCGCCTGCAAGGTGCGCTGCCCCATAGTGCTGCCGGCAGTCGCCCATGCCCTGCCCTATTACAGGAAACGCCAGAACCTTTGCACGCCTTCGAGTTCAACCCAATGGCCTGCTCGCCGCCACCTCCTTACCCCTGCTACCTCCTTGCCCCTGCCGCAGAGGTGGAGGACCGGGCGCGCATCAAGCAGCTGCTCTCCCTGACCCGCCCCGTTGAGCACAAGGTGGTGTATGGCAGCGAAAACGGCCCACACTCCAATGCTGTCTTCCCACGCAGCAGCGGCGGCGCCAGCGGCGTCGGCAGCAGCGGCAGCAGCAGGAGCCCCCGGCGCGGCGCCAGGGCCGGCGGCGCTGGCGGCGGCAGCCGCGAGAGCGGCGTGCCGCCCGCCGGCGGCCCCGCGCCCGAGCGCATCCTGCGGACAGTCTACCTGCCCACGGCCCAGGGGGAGGCGCTGGCGCTGCGGTGCGAGGCGCTGCAGGCGCAGCTGGCGGAGCAGAAGAGGTTTGCAGCCGAGCGGATCGCGGCGCTGCAGGAGGATCGGGCGATCCGGGAGCGGGACGCCGCAGCGGCGGCCACCGCGCTGAGCGCCACCGCTGAGGAGCTGGCCGAGAAGCTGCGCGGCGCTGAGGAGGCGCTGCGGTGCACCACCCGGGACTACATCCTGGCCCGCCAGCAGCGGGATGTGGCGGAGGAGGCGGCGGCGGCGGCACGCGCGGTAGCGGCAGGCGAGCGGCATGCGGCAGCCGAGGCGCTGGAGGCGGCCGAGGCGGCGGCGGCGGGGCAGCTGCAGCGCCAGCGGCAGGAGCTGGAGGCCGACAGCCGGGCCACGCACCAGGCGCGCCGGCTCTCTTCCCGCGGGGCTGCTTGGCCGTCTGCGCTTCAAGAGCCGCCACTGGCGTCAGGATACCGGCGCACATGACTTGGACCCATGCCTGCCTGCCCTGCTGCCTGCAGGCGTTACAGGCGCAGCTGGCGCAGCGCGCCGAGGAGCTGCTGAAATTTGAGACGGTGCACAAGCTGCTGCGCTCCCAGCTGGAGGCGCGGGCAGCGGATGCCGAGCGGCGGGCTGCTCGCGCGTCTGCTCGCGCCCGCGAGCTGCAGCTGCGCCGCGCCCACGAGATGGAGGGGTGGGCCAGCGACGTGGGCCAGCTGCGCAAGCGCATTGCGGCAGTGGAGCGGCGGCTGGCGCAGGCGGCCCTGCTGCAGCGCCTGCCGGACGATGAGCGGCGGGACGCGGTGCTGGCCAGGCATGCCAGGTGGGCAGCCGTTCTTCCCCCTCCACCAGCCCTGGCACGCGGGTGGAGACCACTGCGCAACTGCCGTCGGCTGGGGCTTGCTGTGCCTCCTCATCTCCCCGTCAGCCCCACGCCACCCCCGTGCAGGCTGCTGCCTGGCGGCTCCCAAGCCTTTGACTATGAGTGCAGCCTGGACGACCTGGTGGCCGAGCTGCTGTGCGTCAAGGACTCACTGCTGGGGATGGGCGAGCGGGTGCGGGGCGCTGCGCAGCCTGCGGCGGCGGCGCAGCAGCACGAGGGGGACGAGCCGCTGGGCGAGAGCCAGGACGCGGGCTAGCACCAGCACTGGCTGTAAGGCACTGGCCAGGAGGAGAGTGTTCAGTGGGCAGTCGGAGGGGAGCAGGAGATGGCACAGAGACGCCGTGCCGTGCCGTGCCCCTTGCACCCGCTACTCGCCCTCTCTACCCACCCTGCTCTGGCAGGCGGAGAGGGGGTGTGTTACAAGCGAAGCCACGGGCCTTTACAAGCGGTGAAGCGCCAAGACATGAGAGCCAGCGAGCCAACACGGCGCAGGGCAGGGCAGGGTCAGCTGGCGGCGGCCACGAGCGCCGGGTCGGCAAAGAAGTTCCTGAAGTAGCGCAGGCCCTCGGGGCCATCGTCGCGGCACAGCACCCCCCTGGCCTCCGCCATGCGCAAGTGCTCCCCAGCCACCGGCACCGGCATAGCCAGCCGCACTGCCACCTCGGTGCGGGTGATGGAGGGGCCCAGCGTGGCCAGCAGGACCTCCTCGCCGGCTGCCAGCGAGGCGCGGGACGGGCCAGCCGTGGCCTCCCCCTCGGGCGCTGCCGCAGTCCCAGCTGCTGTCGCTGCTGCCGCCGCAGCCGCCGCCGCGGCTGCCGCGGCGCCCGTCTGCGGCTGCACCATCTCCGCCAGGCGGCGGCAGACGGCGTCGTCGCTGTGGCTGGCCGCCTGCACCACCTTGACTCCAGAGGCAAACTCGCGCAGGGTGTAGGGGGCGCGGATCTGCGGGCCGGGGCAGCGGGGGGCAGGCAGGGGCAGGTGGCCGCAGGGGCTGGCCACACCACCGTGCCTGCGTGCGAGGAGCTGCCACCCGGCGAGGCCCAGCCCAAAACACTCCTGCTTCTTGCCCAAGCCTGGGCCTGCTTCCGCCGGGGATCCAACACAAACACATACACACACACACACACACACACATACCTCCCATGCCTCCTCCCTCCCTCCCTCCCTCACCAGCCCCACCCCACCTTTGGGAAGAGGCTGATGGCGGCAAGCAGGTCGTCTGGCGAGATGAGCTCGGTACCGCGGGCCCTGTTGTACAGGCAGTACACGTCGGGCAGCGGCATCATGCCGCTCGCCCGCTCCATGGGCACCCTCAGGAAATCAGCCAGCTGCAGGGCGGGGGGGGAGGGGGTGCAGGAGGTGTGTGGGGGGCAGGCACAGCGCGCGCTGCCCGTTGGGGCTGTCGTGGGCTGGGGGGTGGCCTGCCACCCCCGCACGCTGGGAGGCGCGGCGTGGCGCCACCAGCGCGGCATGCAATCCCCACCTGGCCCCGCCCCCACCAGTACTGCACCCGTACGCGGACCACCCGCTCCCACCTGCCGCGCCAGCTCCTGGTGGTACAGCGAGCCCGCGGTATCCCGCGTCACGGGGCTGACGATACCCAGCTCCAGCAGCTCCAGCGCCGTCTCCGCATCCAGCTCATCCTCACCTCCCTCGGCCCCACCTGCAGCCAGGAGGCCAGGCAGGCTGGTGGGCGGGGGCTGGAGATCCGCAAGTGGGGTGCAGAGGGAGCGCTGCGAGTGGCAGTCTGCGTGCTGCAAGCACGTCCGCAGGCCGGCCGCCACCGGCCCGCGCGCAGTCCAACAGCCGGGGAGCCGGCCAAGCAGCCAGCCTGGCGCAAGCCTGGCACCTCACCCCCTCCCTTGGCCGCGCCAGCTGCCCCCCCGCCCC
>NW_005435066.1:49113-64265 GCF_000147415.1 Chlorella variabilis
CGGGGGGCGTGTGGGGCAGGGGGCGTGTGTGTGGGGCAGGGGGCGTTGCTGACGGAAGGAGGAAGCGTGGAGGGTGGAGGAGCGAGGGGGATTGGAGGAGAGGCAGGAAGGAAGGCGGGCAGACAGGCATGGAGGGAGGGTGGCGAGTTTCTTGGGAGGAGGGGAGGCGGGCAGGCAGGCAGGCAACGTGGTGGGACGTGGCCAGCGAGGTGTGCAGGCGGGAACGACGGCTGGCCACCCTTACGTCTCAGCGGCCGCCGCCTTCTGCTCCTCACGATTCAGAATGAGCGACACCCCCACGCCGCCGGCGGGCGCGACCCGCACACCCGTGCCCGGCGCGGCGCCGGGCCCCGAGCCCATGCTCTGCATGCCGCTGCCGCCGCCGCCGCCGCCGCCGCCGCCGCCGCCGCCGCCTGGCCTGCCCAGAACCTCCCAGTGGCTGAAGTGGTCGCCGCTGCTGTCGCGCGTGCCCAGCGCATCCCAGCCTCTGCTGCCCTGCGGGCCTGCCATGAGCGGGTTGGAGAAGCTGGTACCGCTGCTTTCCACCCGGGCAGGCGGGCCTGCTGCATACGCGGGCCGGGCGCTGGTGCTGTTGGGCCCCAGCCAGCCGCCGCCACCGCCGCCGCCACCTGCTGCCAGGTACGGGCTGGGCTGGTCCAGCGCTGGCGAGCCCTGCTGGTCTAGAATCCACTCCACCGCCTGCTGCACGCCTGTGCAGCAAGAAGGGCAGGAGGGGAAGGGCGGGGAGGCGGTGAGCCACGCTGGCGCCCTGTTCTGAGCTGCTGGGCATCAGAGAGCAGACAGGGGGCGAGGTGCCAGGCAGCCACGGAGTCACATGGGAGGAGGGAGAGGCAGGAGACCCAGAGCCAGCCCAGCAGGCAGGGCAGCAGGCTCACCCGCGTTGCGCGTCGCCACCACAGCGTTCACGGCATGCAGGCGCGAGAAGCTGGCCGCGCACAGCCCCTCCACTATGGCCCAGTCTGGCTGGAAGCCGCCCGGCCCTGCCGCCGCCGCTGCTGCCGCCGCCGCCGCCGCCGCCGCGGCGCGGTGCAGCCCTTCGCCCAGCGGGCCGCCGCCCACGCGGCCCGGCACCGCGCCGCCCGCGGCCGGCGGCAGCGCCGGCGCGGGGCACAGCTGCTGCATCAGGCCGGGGGGCGCCGCCGCCCACGCCTGGCCCTGTATCGCGCGGGTCAGCTGGGCATGCAGCGTCTCCGGGCTGGAGCCCTTGCAGATCATTTTGAGCGGCGCCACGCCGGCTGTGACCCTGGCATCTGCGGGCACACAGGGCCAGGCAGCACCGGGAGCCTGCGCCATCAGCCCAGGGCAGCGGCAAAAACCGATGAGAGCACAGGCATGAGGCACCGCCTCCCTCCCTTGGCTGCTGGTGTGGTAATGTGCCGGTACCGTGGGCCCACCTTGCGTGGGGTAGCGGCCCGCGTCCACCCGTACCATCAGCTTCACTCGCGCCGCCTTGATCAGCATGCCCGGCCGGTGCTCCACCGCAGATACGGCGGGCAGCGGCAGGTGGCAGGGCACGCCGCCGTCGCCGGCGGCGGCGCCGCCGTCGTGCTCTGCTGCTGCTTGGGTGGCGATCCAGATGATGCGGTAGTTGGTCAGAACCACATAGCCGTCCTGCGGGGTGGTTGGGCGCGGCTTGGAAGAGGCTTCTGTAGATGTCGACAGGAGGCTTCTGTAGATGTCGACAGCACGTGCAGCGGTAGGGCGGCAGGCCCGCTGGGAGACAGCAGCCACGGGCAGCCACCCCCCAGCGGCCCCACCTTGTATTCCTCTGCTGGGTGCTCCTCCACGCCGCCAGCGCCGTAGAACATCAGGTCGATCTGCAGCCGTCGGCAGCAGCAGGGGCCGCAGGCAGGTGAGGGCAGGGCACGGCACCCGTATCTGAACCACGGTCAAGGGCACCGCTGCCGCCGGCGGGCGACCGTGCTGCGCGCACCTTGTCCAGCATCCCCCGCTCCACCTCCCCGTGCAGGAGCACGGGCCTGCCCGTGGGGGTGAGTTCGGCCCGGAACAGCTTCACCATGTTGAAGATAGAGGTGCGAGGGGCCGGTGATCAGCGGCGAAACCTCCACCCCGCCCCCAGACTACTCTGCATCTTATAAGCAGCAGGCTGGGAGCTGTTTCACGATGATTTGTGTCCAGCAAGCCCGATGCTTCGCCTGCTGCGCCGAGCACTCTGACCGCGCCCAAGGCTGCTCGATTCGGACATCCATACATCGCGATCACCTCCGAAGAGCTCAATTGCGTGTCGTGGGTCTGCCGGACACTGCGAGCGGGCAAAACCTGCCGGCGCTGGTCCAGCTTTTCGACTCCGCCAGCCCGCTACCCGCACAACATGCTGAACAGGCTGCGCAGCGGGCGCATTCACCCCGATGTGGCGGCTGCCGGCGGGGGCCCGCGCAGCCTGAGCAAGACGAGCAGCGCCAAGTCGTTCCGGCGGCAGGTGTCGGGCAAGTCTGATGCGCAGCGCGAGATCGACCGCTCGCTGGCCATGTCGGACCAGGACCACGCGGCCTGGCTGCAAGACAGGGTGAAGCACGACGGGCGCAAGGCGGCCATGGCCCTGCTCAAGTTCTACCTGCGCATGCTGAAGCCGTGCGTGGTGGTCGCCGCCTACGTGGCCGCCATGTACGCCGCCATCTCCTGGTCCATCCCCAACCTGCTCTGCAACTCCATCGCCAAGGAGAACTCGGTGGGTGGGTGGGTGGGTGGGAAGGAACAATCCTTCCCTGTGCGACTGACGGCTGGCCTGACCTGGCGGATGAACAGCGCCCCAGCGCTCCTTGCTCCCCGCCGAGCGCCGTCACATGCATCCCACCGCCCGCGCCTCCTTCCCGCCTGCCCCCGCAGGGCTCCCTGGTGTCTGGCGAGTGCATCTACATCGACACAGGCAACAAGGGCTACTCGGTGGCCTGGGGGCAGAAGGTCTTCTTCCTGGTGTTCTGGACCGTGCAGGCCGCATGGATGGCCGGCTTCTGCGCCTACATGACCGCCATCCTGTTTGGTGCGCCGCCCTGGCCGCCGCTGTGGTGGCGGCCGGCGGCCGGCGGCTAGCAGCTGGTGGTTTCGGCGGCTGGTGGGGCCAGGGATGCATGAGGATCTCAGGCAGCCGAAACTCACCCCTGTGGGCCTCTGCCGCCCCTCCCTGTTCCCCGCAGGCCCCGCCTTTCGCAAGCGGGAGCGCATGGCGGTGTACCTCATCACCCTGCTGGCCGCGCTGATCAACCCCATCTGCGGGCCCCGCTTCGGGCTGGCGATGAACAGCCCGGGGATCATCCTGGGGACCGGTGGGCACATGCGGGCTATTACGCACCGCCATACCGCCGTACCGCTTGTCACTGCAGCAGTACCACCGGTGCAGCCAGCTGGCGCTTGGCAATCTACTGGCGCCTCAGGCTCCCAGCTGTGCACCGGTGACCCCTGACCCTCTGTGCCTCCCCGCCTCCCCGCCCGCCCACGTGTGCGCGCAGGCGTGGCCAGCTTCTTCAACATGCTGAACACCATGAACGCCCCCATGCGCTACTCCGCCAACCCGCTCAACCGCCTGCGCTGGATCAACATGCTGTTGCTGGCCTCCATGGTCTCCAACATCTACCTCTTCCTCATCCCCATGTGCGACTGCCCCCTCCCGCCTGCCCCGCTCTGTATCCCTGTGTCCCTGCCCTGCGCCATGCTCCCCCCCTGTGTTCCCTGCCACGCCATGCGCTGACCAGCGCTGCGCTGAGCTGCCGCCAGCCCATCCGCCCGGCGCCCCTCCACCCCCTGCCGCTTGCCCACGCCATGCAGGGCCATCACGGCGCGGTCGGCCGACGCCTTTGGCGGCATGGGCATCACCTTCCTGCGCCTGGTGGTGCACCCGGCCATGTGGGCCACCATCCTGGTGACCTTCCGCTTCATGCTGCGCAACATTGGTCAGTCGCCCGGCCGGCTGCCGTGGAGCAGGGAGGGGAGGGGGCAGTGCCCCCCTGCTGTGGAGCCTCGCGTGCGCGGGGGCTGCTTGGCGGTCGCGCGGTGGATTGGCCCTGCTGTCTCTGCGGCCCGTGCGTCAGATGTGTGTGTTTCATCATGAAGGGGGCGGTCACCTGCTGCGTCCCGACATGCCCCCGACTTGCGGAGTGCAGGCTACATCCCGGAGATGCGCAGCAGCATCCTGCTCTGCTGGCCGCTCATCTACTCCTCCCTCTACGGCCGCTTCCTGCTCCTGCAGGCAAGCAGCGCTGCGCTGCCGTCGCTGCTGGGGCCACTGTGCTGTGCTGTGCTGTGCGCTGTGCCTTGCTGTGCTGTGTGTGCTGTGCTCTGCTCTGCCGTGCAGTGCTGTGGCGTGCCGAACCCTTCCGCTGTGCCTTGCCATGCCACGCCATGCTGCGCCTGCCCCCCGCCGCGTGCAGATGGAGGGCGCCGGCAGCGTGGTCATGGTCAACCTGCTGATCGCCTTTGTGGAGATTGCTGGCCGCCTGGACGACCGCTCCAGCGACGGCCTGCTGCTCAAGCTGATGTACGGGGAGCGGGCCAGGGACGCCATCACTGCCGCCAGGGTGGGTGCAGGGCGGGGGGCAGGGGGAGAGGTCGCTGGCGGCTGGCTGGTGGGGCCGCTGCCATCCGTGGCTGACACTCGTGTGCCTCGACGCCGGGTTGCAGGCTGCTGCATGCTTTTTGCTTGGGACAGGCTGCCCCTCCCCGCACACACCACAAACACACAGCACAGCGGCCCCCACCGGTGTACATCACCACCCCACGCGCTCCACACGCACGCCGCACACCGGCGCCTGCCCGCCCGCAGGACCAGGATGAGAAGCGCATGTCTGAGGTGTTCATGGGGCTGATGACGGAGCTGACCAGCATCTTTGCCGCCTCCTTCATCCTCTCCCTGGGCGGCGTGGCCCTCAAGCAGGGCGTGCCGCCAGACCACAAAGCCATCTGGGTCAGCGCGGGGCTGCAGGTGAGGCCCGGGGCTGGGCTGTGCCTGGCCTGGTACAGCTGGGGGCGGCAGCTGCAGCTCGCTGGCGCTGGGGCGCGTGATCACCCCTCAAACTGTATCCACACATGGTGGCCCTGCCATACGATGGTCACTGACAGCTCACCCGCCCACGTGCCCGCACACCTCCCCGCCCACCTACCTCCCTGCCCACCTGCCCGCCTGGCACCCTCAGGCTGTCACCACCCTGGTGTCTGAGTTCATCGGCATGGCCATGGAGGGCAAGTACCACTGCTTCGAGTGGTCCCGCGCCTACACGCCCATCCCCGTCAGGATCACGGTGCTCATCCTCGTCATGATGACCTTTGGCGCCTCCAGGTGGGGGCCTGGCTGTGGTGTGGGTGGTGGGAAGAATGATGGTGGGAAGTGGTGGTGGCTCGTGCAGAAGGCCCGGCAAAACACACTGCCCACCAGCCCCACACCGCGCATGCTTGTTGCCCACGGCATGCCCTCCTCCGCCCCGCCCGCGCAGGCTGTGCCTGGAGGTGATCGGCATCTTCTGCCCCACCTACTACCCAGACCGCGACATCATCCTGCTGGAGCAGTGCGACAAGCCCTCGCTGTTCCAGGTGGGCGGGCGCTGACGTGGCAGCGCTGACGTGGCAGCCGCCTTCGAATGCAGGAGCCTCACATCAGCCAGCCATGGGCGCCGCCCTGCTGCAGGCCATCACCTTCTCCTCAGCCGACCGATTCAAGATGATTGGTGGGTGGGCGGGCGGCAGCCCACGGTGGCTAGTCGCCTCCCAACCGCTGCACGCTCCCCACTGCCCCCCCCACACTGACATAAACGTGGCTCCCAGCTGCCGCCCTGCGCTGCAGGCTCCTTCTTCAACTACACCGATGGCGTGTTCAACATGACTGGCGGGTATGGGGTCAACACTGTGTAGACCGTCTGCCCGATGCCCCGCAGCGCAGCACTCAGTGCAGGCCCCAGCGGGCCGGCATCCAATGCGCAGCGTTTCCTTCTCGCATGCTTGCTCCTTGCCTCTCCCATCCCTCCCAGCCCCGCTCGTCTTCGTGTTGTTTCCCTTGAGTTGGGTGCTGGGTGTTGTGTTGCTAGTTGAACATGAAACTGCAGGCTCAATGTGGCTATCACGGCAAAGCTGCTACGGAGCTCAGCAGCTGTGTAAACACAAAAGGAATAGCAAAAGGTACTGCCAGGGATACAGTGCAGCTGGGACTGGCAAAGAAGAGCAGGGGTAAATTTGTGCAGGCACAGGGGTAGCAGATACGTCAGATACATTGGTCGGAGGGTCGGTCAGTCGCTCAATTTGCTCACTCGGCCTCTCTCTGCCTGTCTCGCAGTCAGGGCCGGGGGTCCGGCCGGGCAACACGAGGTCGCGCCCCAGCCGGCATGCCACCCAGCCAGCCGGGCCCAGGCTGCAGGCGCTACTCAGAGTCCAGGCTGGACAGGGAGGAGTGCAGCACGTCCAGCGCATCCAGGTGCCGCCCGTCTGCGCAGCCCGGCACCGCCGACGCCAGCAGCGCGTGCACCTGCTCGGCGCGCGCCACGTTGCGCCCCGCGCCCTGCCCCATGGCCGTGGCCGCCCCCACCGCGTTTGCCAGGGCCATGACGGCGGGGATGGAGTGCTCCCGCGTGTACCCCAGCACCAGCGCCGCCGCAAAGCTGTCGCCGCAGCCGACTGCGGCAGGCGGGTGGGGCCGGGAGGGGTGTGTGCGCCGGGCAGCCAGGTCAGCCCAGGCACGGGGCGCAAGGGACAGGTGGTGCCAATGAACCTGCTGCCCCTGCTGTGCCATGCACACGGCAGAGAGGCGCCACCATTGGGTGGACCTCATGCCCGCAGCCTCGCACTCTGCCCTGCATGCACTGCCCTGCATGCACCAAGCCCTGCATGCACCCCCGGACGCCCCACCTGTGTCCCGCACATCCACCCGCAGCGCCTGCTGGCTGTACAGCTGCGTGGCTGTGCGGCAGCCCAGGATGGCGCCCTCCGCGCCCCGCTTGATCACGCACCACTGCGTGCGCGCCCCCGGCCGCCCCAGCACAAACCGCGCCTGCTGCTCCGCGCCCGCCAGCCCCGTCACCGCCTCTGCCTCCTCTTCTGTCATGCACACGCAGTCGGCCACAGACAGGATGGCTTCCAGCGCTGCCTTGCGCTCTCCCTCGCTGAAAGTCCAGGAGCGAGGGCCTGCGGCGCCAGGCGGGGCAGGCAGCGGGCGTCGAGCAGGTAAGACGTGAGCTTTACAGCCATGACAGCCGGCCACCCCTAACTCTGCAATACACAGATGCAACGGCGGCACGCTAGCCGGGCACCATTTGGGCAGCGGCCGGCTCCCTGCTGCGGCCACTGCTGCTGCTGCTGCTGCTGCTGCACTGGCCGCACAGGTGCCCCACCTGGGTCGAAGAACACGGCAGCGCCTGCTGCCTGCGCGACGCGCGCCGCCTGCAGCACCGCCCCCGCCGGCAGCTCGTCAAACACAAAGCCGTTGATGAAGAGGGCCTCGGTGTTGCGCAGCACCTGGCTCACGCCCTCGGGCAGCTCCCGCACAAACGACAGCAGCGGCCAGGGGCCAAAGTCGTAGCGGCTGCGGGCCGGGGAGGCGGCAGGGCAAGCCAGGGAGGGGTTTGGTGGCAGGGCAGGGCGGATGGCGTGGACTGGCACAGAAGCAGCGGCACACGGCTGCCTGCCCGCCAGCAGCAGGCACAGCGACAAACACAGCGTTGCTGGCTGCACCATCCCCGTCACCCGCCGCCCCAGCCGCGGCCTCGCCTGCAGAAGGCGTGCTTGCCGCCGGGCGCCACCAGCACGAAGCACAGCAGCGTGTGGTCCTGCTCCGGGCTCAGCTGCTGCGCCGCCACCGGCTCTACGGTGCGCACACGCTCCGCCTGCAGTACGTCCTGCATGTACCGCCCGAAGATGTCCTGCCCCTGCAGCAGCGGCGCCAAGCGCAGAGGGCAAGCAAGGCAATGGTCAGCCGCGTACAAGCAAGCAGCGGGAGGCGCGGTTCAGGGCCCGACACCAGCACTAAGCGCTGCCTCGCTGCACAGCCGGCCCTGCAGCTCTGGCAGCCAGCGGTGCGGCTTACCAGGTGGCCCACGCAGGCGGTGCGCAGGCCCAGCCGGGCGGCAGCGATCAGGAAGTTGGTGTTCTGCATGTAGGGAGAGGCGGGGAGATGAGCAGGATGCATGTTTCAGTGCAGTGCTTCGGCAAAACGCGTCCCCCGGTCCAGCCGCACCCGGGTGAAATATCAGCTGGCAAGGCGTGGCTTGCACCAGGAGGGGGATACAGCAGGCACAGCAGTGCGCTCACCCCGCCAACCTCCCACTGCTCCACCGGTGGCGGCTGCGCCGTGAGCTGCCTCAGGAGCTGCTTGCGCGACGCCGCGTCTGGCGGAGGCAGCTCCTCCACCGGGACCATGATGTCGACGCAGAGGTTGCTGAGGGCGACGACATCGTATTGCTTTGTGCGACGCGAGGGCAGCGCCTTGCCAGCGCTGGTGCTGGGCTGCGGGGCGTGGTCTAGGCGCTCAGCGGCGGCGCACCGGGTGGTGGCCCGCCCGCTACTGGTAGCTCGGACATGAAGTCCTGCCGCCTCACCGCTGCAGGAGGTGCCTGGCAGGCATAGTAGGCGCCTGGGGTGCGGGGCTGCTGGGTTGCACATCGCCTGCTGCCCTCGATGAGCCGCCGCAACGGCCAACATTGTGGCATCCAATCACACAGTCAAGGACAGGCGTGGCAAGGGACCGGAGGGCGAAAATAAAGGTTGACTGAATGAAACGGGAGTTGCGCTGTGCTGCGATCCCCAGGGGTGGCCCGGTGCCTGGCTACGATGAGAGGATGGTGCAAGATCAACGGCAGCGTGCATGCATGAGGAGCGCTCCCTGCGGCGCCGTGCTGAGGGACCAGCTCTGGCGCTGGGTACTCTTTAGAGCGATCACGCCTCTGACAGACACTAGCATCGCTGCGGTGAATCTGTGACACGGCCTGCAAAGCGCTGTCACGGCAGGAGGCCGCGACAGGAAACCCTGTTCCGCAGACAGCGGCTGTCGGGCGTGATACTTGCACCACCAGCGTCCCGGGAGCTGGCACGAGACTGCCAGGCCAGCAAAAGATCGACCAGCGAGATGGCAGAGGTATGCCCCTCTTGGCGCAGGCTTCCCAGCTACTTTTCATGGCGTTGCAGGCTGCTGCAGAGGCGCCCGACACACGTACCGCCAGTCTCCCGCCCCTCCCTGCAACCGGGCGCCGCGGCCCTGCTTCCCGCCGCCCGCTCACCGCCCGCCGTCCTTGCTCCCTCGCTGCCGCAGGACCCGCCCACTCCCCCTGCTGCCGCGCCGGCGGGCCCGCGCCGCGCCCTCAGCCGGGCACCCACCTTCCGGGAGCAGTTTGATTCGATGAAGGAGGAGATGCAGAAGCGGCTGGAGCCGATGCTGGAGGCGGCGGGGACGGCGGCGGAGGGCATGTCGCTCCTGCTCGATCCCGCCACACAGATGCAGCTGCTGGATGAGGCGCTCGCCGAGCAGCCGCATGCAGCGGTGCGCGGAAACACGCCCAGGACGCCGCGCGGCGCCTCCCGCAAGCCCTGGGTGCCGCAGCTGCGGGGCCTCGGCCTGGCCTCACCACCGCTGCTGCGCCGCCTGCCTGCCTGCAGCCTGACATCAGCACGGCTTCGGGCAAGGCTGCCGAGGCGGCGAGGGAGGCGCGGGAGGAGGTGGCGGCCGAGGCGCGGCTGCAGAAGATGGGCGGCTCGCTGATCGACCCGCACAAGATCATGCTCAAGGACAAGCTGGCCTTTGTGTTTGGTGCGCCGGCCCAGGCAGCCAGGCAGCCACGCCGCGAGGGGTTGCGGCCTGCAACGCGCAGCGCCTGCTGGGCCTCTTGGAGCCGTCGTCGGTCCAGGCTCCGCGCCTCCCTGGCTCTGGCTGCCTCGTGCCTTAACAACCCCTGGCGCGCTGCTGGCGTGCCCTGCTCGTGCAGGCGTGGTCAACGTGGTGCTGACCAGCTTCTGGGTGGGGCGCTGGCCCTCCACCTACTACTGGTTCTGGATGGCCAAAGACGTGGTGCTCTTCACCCTGAGTGAGCCCTCCTCCAGGCGCCGCCCTTGCGCAGCCTCTTCCCAGCTGCCGGCCGCCAGTGATGCGGTGTGGGTGGCTGCCCCGCTGGGCGGCCACCACGCTCAGCACCGAGCACTGCATGGACGCGCCTCACCTGAATCGCTGCGACTCCTGCCTGCAGGGTACATGGTGTACAAGAAGAAGGGGATGCACTACATGTGAGCGGCCTGTGGCAAGAACGCAGCCCTGCACACCGCTTGTGCTGAGCCTGGTGACCACGAGGCGCTCGCCCCACTCACACACAAACAGTAGACGCCAGCACACGCGTCCTTGCGCGTTCTGACCTCTGCGCTGCCCACCCCGTACTCCGCTGTACCGTCCACTGTACCGCAGGATGCTGGAGTACTGCTACGCCGCCAACCTGGCCGCCTTCTATTACCTCATCTTCGCCCCACACAACGCCTTTCTGCGCAAGGTGCGGGCGGCGGCGCGCCCGCGCCCAGGCGGCATGGTTGGATGGATGGATGGATGGATGGATGGATGGATGGATGGATGGGGGATGGCAAGCCCCTGCTCCTCTCACGACGTGCCTTCTCCCCGAACCCCGCAAGCCGCAGTTCTGCTTTGCGGTCATGACGGGCCCGCTGATGTGGAGCATCGTGGCCATGCGCAACTCCCTGGTCTTCCACGACGGCGACAAGATCACCACACTCATGATGCACGCCTCCCCCGCCATCAGCGCCTGGTGAGGCCGCGCAGCCCTGCACAGGCCGGCGCTGCACATTACAGGCGGCGCAGCACGCCACAGCACACGGCACAGCGCAGGCCTGCGTCGGCAGGGCTGCGTCGGCAGGGCTGTGCCTCGCGTGGTTCCACTCCATTCCCCTCGTGGTCTTCGCCCCTGCAGGTGCATGCGGTGGCACCCGCAGGCCTCGTGGACGGCCGGCATGACCCCCGCTGAGCTGGCGGCCTTCAACAGCGCCAGCTGGGTGCAGATGGCCATCGTGCCGGCGGCCCTCAACGTCGTGTGGGTGGCGATCTACTACCTGCTGGTGCGCCTGCTGGGCTCATGCTGTGCCTGCTGGGCTCCTGTCCTTCCTTTCTTCGGGCGGGACGGTTGGATGTCCTGCTGGCCTCCTGTCGCATGCCTGTTTCGAGTGTGTCTGCTGGGTCCGGCTCAGCCCGCCCTGTTGGCGACCTGACCCCCTCCCACCGCAGATCTTCGTGATTGTGAACAAGCGGATCCAGGAGCGGGGGTACCAAAACATGTGAGGGGCGGGATGGCCTGCTGGTGGTTGCGGGCGGCGGCAGGACAGCATTCCCTCGACCCCACTCGCTCGCTGGTTCTGTCCAATTCACTGTACTCTACTCTATGCTCTTCTCTGCCCGCCCCACCAGGTTCACTGCCATGGTGATGCGCCCCACGGCCCGCAAGAGCCCCCTGGCCAAGCTGGTGCTGTCGGTGCCGCAGGCAATCCAGCCGCTGGCGTACCTGGGGTGAGCGCTGCGGCCCGCTGCGCTGCGCTGTGTGCAGTGCCACTTACCTGCAGCAGCACAGCAGCAAGGTTGGGGCTCTAAATTGACGGTTGACCTGCCGGCACGTCCGGCTGCCGTGCCTCCGCAGGCTGCACACCTTTGCCAGCTGGATCTCGCTGGTGCCGACCAAGATCTGGTTTGACTCCTACTGGGCCCACACCGCCATCCTGTGCGGCATCCTGCTGTGGGCCACATGGAACGGAGCCAACTTTTACTTCCGGGTGCGCTGGCTTGGGCTGAGGCGGGGCGTGCCGCCGCTGACATGACGTACGTAGCGCAGGGGCTCCCGCGGCAGGCTCGGCGTTAGAGCTCGGCATTTGGGTGCCTGGTCAGAAGCACCCCAAGCAGAGAAGTGGCAGCGACGCGCCTGCTGGTCTCACCGCCCTGGCTGCAGGTGTTTGCCAAGAAGCTGATGCAGGATCAAGTGGAGAAGCAGCAGGCAGCGGAGGCGAAGAAGGCATCGTGACGTGACGGCCCTGCCCTTTGCTGTGATGCCTGGCATGCTTCATCTCGCACTGAGGCGACCTGTGCTGAGTGAGTTGATCTGTTGCGATGTGTGCCCTCCATCCACCACAATTGCTTCTATCTGGTCGGTGGCAGGTGCATCTGGCCCTAGTCTACTGTGCAATCACAGCCAACAATCGTGAAGCGTGTCAGTCAGTAGTCAGATCACAAGTGAGTAGTCAATGAAAGCGATGGCTGGGCTTGCCCAGCTGGTGTGCTGCTTGCCAGCTAGAACCAGGAGTTGGCCGCGCCGTCATAGCCCTGCAGCAGCAGTGGAGCACGGGAGTTCGCTGCATGCTACTGCTGCCGAGGCGTACAGAAGGCGGGCAGTAGCAGCAGCAGGCACGCGAGGGGCATGCTGCATGGACAGCTGGCACTGGCGCACGTAGGCCCAAGTGCTGGCAGTGGCGGCGATGTTCTTGGTGCTGTGGGGCACGCCCGCCGGGATGAATATGTCGTCTGCAGTGCATGGGAGCCCCGCCGCAGGTGTGTGGGCATGTGGCAGCGCTGCCACGGGATAGGGACGGTTCAGGGGCACACCTCCAGGATCCAGCTCGAAGCTGTCGTCCAGGAGCGTGAAGAGCATGCGCCCCTCCACCACCGCCACAAGCTCGTTTGCGTCGTGCGTGAAATTGTTCCACTCGTGGCCGGGCGGATCGATCATGCAGCCGCAGTGGAAGCCAAGCTGTGCCCAGTCGCGCTCCACTGTTTTGAGGCTGACAGGGATGGAGAACTTGCGCCTGCATGCGACGGTGGCAGCGGCAGGGAGGCAGCGGAAGCGGGCCACGGCAGTGTAATCAGTCTCCCCTCAGCCTGCCCGTTCGCCACTTCCCTCATCGTGCTTGGGCCAGTCAAATGAAGGCCCTTGCCTGATCACATACGGCTTCCTGCCCTCCCACACAGCTTTGCTGCTGCGAACTGTGGTGCTGGCCCCGCCCAGCGCTGCCAGGGCAGCTCGCACGGGCGCTGGCAGCATCGTTTGGGCGGACATGAGCTCTAATTTCCCAATTTCGAGTCCCCTGCGTTGCGTGCTGTGACACATGGCAAAGTCCCGCTTGAAAGGGAGTAAAAATTGCCTTCTGACAGGCGGCCACCATTTCCAACGATTCAAATGCAAATTGGAGCCATGCAGGGACTGCCAGCGTCGCAAGTGACGAGAATAAGTCGTGAGATGGCCCTGAAGTTGAGACACCAGCCCCCCAAAGGTGCTTGACGTTGCTTTACACCTCACAAACCAGGCTAGGATCGAAAGGGGGCATGCCGACACCTGCTGGCCCGCACACGGCGGCAGGACTCGCCGCTGCACTGCGACCCTGCGGTCATGCTCCCTCACACCAATGCTCTCTGCCTGTAGAGATGGATGCCTCGGGCTTCGTACCGTTGCCAGTACTGCTGCAAGAGCTGCGGTCCCCTGGTGCCACCGAGGCTGTTGTACGGCATGTGGTTGCATCAGACCTTAAGGTACGCGCGTGAACCCCCACCGCCACTGGGGGTGGCACCCCTTCCATGCCGACGCTTGAACACTCCCGCTCTTGGCCTGACTTGCGCGCCCCACCTCCCCACATCCCGCAATGCATGCAGGGCCGGTACGAGCTGGACGAGTCTTCCGTCCCGCCCCGCATCCGCGCCGTGCAAGGGCACAGCGTGCACCTGGCCGCGCCGCAGCTGGCGCCCGTGGGCAGCGCGGATGAGGTGCCGCTGGCGCTCCACATCACCTCACTGGAGGGTTGGAAGGCCATACAGGTGCGGACGCGGACCTGGTCTGCACCTGCCTGTGGACAAGCGCCGCCAGCTGGCCACCTCCAGCCTGCTGCCCATCCGCACCAGCACCTGCCCTCGGGCCTCTCACCTAGCGAGAGATAGCACAACACAGCAGCGTGCTGGGTTGTAGACGCAGGATAGCGGGGAGCTGCGGCGCATGAGCCGCACGCATGTGCACTTTGGGACGGAGCCGGGGCACTTGCGGCGCAACAGCTGGGCCACCGTCCTGCTGCGGCTCGACCTTCGGCAGGCCATGCAGGTGGGCAGGTGCCTCCCCGCCTCCTCAGGCTGCTGGCCCTTCCGCGCTCCGCCTTCCAGCCTGCATCCTCCGCTGCCCGGCCCTGGCGCAGGATGGGCATGCCTTCTTCTTGGCTGCAAACGGCGTGCTGTTGTGCGAGGGACCGCTGCCGGCACGCTACTTGGAACAAGTGCAGCGCGACGCGCTGCCGCCAAGCTGGAACCAGCAATAGCGTGGCACGATTGCAATCGACCAGCTGGCACATCACAGCGGTGGGCAGGCAGCCAGGGCTGGCCTGCCCCAAGGCTCCCCTCCCTTGCGCCACACCGCACCAAACTCATCGGTTACACATCCCTTGCAATCAGGCAGGTGCAGACATGGAGAGTGACCGGACGACATGGCAGTTGGGAGAGCGGACGTGTGCGGGTGCTGTATCATTCGCCCTCGCATTTTGGGCTGATTGGTTGGTGGCCGGGCGGCCGGCGTTCTGGGAGCAGGGAGACGAGAACTGGCGCAAAAGCAGCGAAGATGCAAAGGCTGGTAATGAAAGACAATGTGGAAAAGTGGAAAGGGCATTCGCTAGGGGGGTAGACAGGGAAGGCTTGTTCAGAGGGGTACCGAAGGTTAGAGGCGAGCAAAAACGAACAGGGTGCGTCGTGGAGGCGGAAGCAAGGGGAAGCGAGGCGGCCAGGCCAGGAGCAGGGCCAAGGTGGGGACTGGAGCAGGGAGCAGAGGGCAAAAGAGGGGAGAAGGGGGCCTGAACCCAGGGCGGGCGCTGATGGGCGCCGCTCACGCGGCACAACAGCTCGGGTGGCTGCCGCCGCCGGCAGGCTCTTGGTCGCGGCTCTGCCAGAGGCGAGCACGGTCCGCCTGAGCGGGGTGGCGCCGCCGAGCTTGGGGAGCGGCGCAGGCCGTCCGTGCCGGCCCTCAGATGGCGGCCAGCGCCATCGAGGCGGAGGAGCAGGCCCTGTCCAGCGTCTTGGACAGGCGCAGGTGCCAGTTGGCGGGCAGCAGCTCGCGCAGCGTGTCCATGATGCGGATGTCGGGGTTGAGCTTGGTGACCAGCCCTCCAGCACCATGGTGGTATCTGCGGGCAGGGCGTCA
>NW_005435066.1:65640-71917 GCF_000147415.1 Chlorella variabilis
TGCATGTATGAGTTGTCCTTGAGGAGCATCTTGAGGTAGCAGTGCAGGCGCCAGGTCCGCCAGCTGGCGGTTGTACCGCGCCTCGGGCCCCTGCAGGTACTTGCTCACCAGCTCCCCCTCCTGCACGGCGGCGTTCCAGGCGCAGGCAGGGTGGGTGTGCCGCACTCTCATGCCCCGCACCTGGCCTGCACCAGCACCAGCACAGCACCAGCACCAGCACCAGCACCAGCACCAGCAGCAGCAGCAGGAGGAGGCGGCAGTGTCCAAGCGGCAGCCCACCACCACCAACACCACCACCAGCGGCAGCCCACCGCCGCCCACCTCAAACGTCTCCACCAGCACCTCGCTGCTGACCAGCGGCGCGGCGGCGGGCTGCGGGAACGACACCCCCGTCCAGTAGCTGCGCATGATGGGGCGAGGCGAGGGGGCCAGCGTGAGGCAGGCACGCGGGCAGGCAGGCAAGCAGGTTGCAAGCAGGCAGGCAGGCGGGCAGGCAGGCAGCCATGAGCGGCCTCCTCACCGGAAGTTCTTCCCAAAGGCGTCCAGGTGCGCCGCCTCGGTCACCAGGTCCAGCTGCTCCTTCAGCGGGGCGCCAAACTGCAGCCGGGGGAGGAGGCGAGCGGGAGAGGGGGCAGCAGGAGGGGCTGGTGGTGAGGCAGGTGTGGGGGGGGAGGACCAAAAGGGTTCTGCCGATGGCCCCTGCGCAGCAGGTGGCAGCACAGGACGCCCCAGCCCAGCACCAGCACCAGCAGGCAGCCCCAGCGAGACAGCCGCCGTACCGCCGCACCTGCATGACCGACTCCTTGATTGCCGGGCTGCCTACCAGCGGCAGCGCGGCCAGCAGCGCGGCGCCCCGCCACATCAGCGTGACGTCTCGGTCCATGAGCACGCCCACGCCCGGGTGCCGCACCTGGAAGGAGGGAGGGAGGGAGGGCGCGGAACTGGGTCAGGCTAGCAGGCTTCCTTCTCTTGTTGCTGGGGGGTAAGCAAGTAAGGGGCGCGAGGCAAGTGCCCCGAGCCCTACTGCGCATGCTGCCGAGCCGGCGGCCGGCAGGCAGAGGGAGGGAGGGCGGCGCCGCGGCGCCGCGCCGCCCGCAGGCCGCACCTTGACCGCCACCGCGCCGCCCGGCTTGAACAGCCGCTCGCGGCGGAGCGGCAGCAGGCCGCCGCGGGTGCGCGTGCCCGCCAGCGCGGCGCCGCGCTCCGACAGGACCGCGCGGTACACCTGGGCGATGCTGCCGGAGGCCACCGGTACCGCCTCGAACTCGGCAAACAGCTCGGGGATGGGCGCACCAAAGGCCGACTGTACCGCCGTCGCCGTGGCCGCGTATGGGTGGGTGGGTGCCCTGGTCTGCAGCTCCGCCAGCGCCGTGCATATGTCTTGAGGGAACAGGTCGGGCCGCGTGGCCGCCCACTGGCCCCACTTGATGAAGGCCGGGCCTGCAGGCAGGCGGGCGCGGGCGGCGGCGGGGAGCGGCGGGGGTCGGGCGGCGGCGCGCGGCCAAGGCCTGCGGGCCCGGCCACGCCCGCTGCCTGCCTGCTGCCGGCGGGCGAGCGCATGCGCCGTGGGCCAGGCCCGGCCCCTGGCTACATCCATGCGCCACACACACACACACACACACACACAACGCCATCCACACGCGCACCCCCACCCACCACCTCCCGCACCACCCGCGCGCCGCGCGCACCTGCTTGCTCCAGCGTCCAGCGCATGAGCGCGAGCCAGCGGTCGCGATGGATGTCGGTGAGCAGGCAGACGGGGGCGGTGAGGATGGCGGGCAGGAAGAGGGCCCACAGGAACAGCCCCCGCAGCAGGATGGCGAGCTCCTCGTGAAGTGCCGCCGCCAGCTGGGCCACAGCCGCCCGGATCTGGCCCAGGCTCAGCTGCACCTCGGCGCGCCGCCGCGGCCCCCGCTCCGCCCGCGGCGCGTGGTAGGCGTGCGCCGTGCAGGGCCAGAGCTGCGCCGCCGCGAGGGGCACGCCCACCGCCACCAGGCGCTGCAGGGTCGGAGGGCGCACGGTGGGGTGGAGGTTAGGCACTGGCGGGTGGACCGCAGATGCCGAAAAAGCAGGCAGGCAGGCAATGAATCGGCAGCGCTCCGCAGGGCCCCAAAACATCCGCAGCACGACGGCACGACACACACAGCGGCGGCGGCGCAGCCCTGCCGCGGCCCTGCCGCAGCCAGCGGCGGCGCACCTGCCCGGTCTGCAGGGTGGTGAGCGAGTTGGCCACAGCCACCAGGCGGTGCTCCGCCTCCTCCCACTGCGCGATGAGGCGGCGCGCCGCGGCGGCCTGCCGCGTCCGCAGCGCCGCCACCACCGCCTCCGAGTGGTGGCCCCAGATGCTGCGCACCAGCAGCGGGATGCGGTGCTGCAGTTCCTCCACCTCGGCCCTGAGGCTGACGCCCAGCTCGCTCAGCCGTGCCAGCCCCTGCTGGCTCGCCCGCTCCAGCTGCGCCAGCGTGAGGAGGCTGCTGCCAGAGGCGCCCTCGCCCGCCGCGGCCCTGCCGTGGGGACAAAGCGGGGGTAGGGGTGGTCACGACAGAGGGGTGGGGGTAGGGTAGCTGCCGCTCGCTTCCGGCGACGCCAGGGCACCGCCTTGGCGGCCCAGTCAGGCCGGCGTGCTGAGGCACCCCGCGGCAAACCCATACTGCCACATACGGTCCGTGTGACAAGGAGCCTATCAGCAGGGCGAGCGGGCCCGAGGGTGCAGCGCCGCCGAGGCACCAGTGCAACCTTGCCTGGCTTACTCACCTCCTTGCTGCTGCTGCCAGGGCTTCCTCTGCAGCCGACCTCCTCAGCTGCATGGCGGCAGAGCGCGCCGCCTGTGTCACCGCTGCCCGCATGTGTGTGTGAGTGCTTCAAGCAGCAAGGCGGCTGCAGGGAGGCGGCTCCCGCGTCAGCGTAAGAGATAAGTCCACTCCAATCGTCAGAGCACGCGCAATTGCGTGGGGCTATGGTCAGGCCGTGAGTGTACCTCGGCGCATTGGGGCTTTGGAAAAACTAGCACCTATAGCCCGTTTGCTGCTACCGGAATGGTCGCACAGTAGCGTGTGATATTGCTGAAAGAGCAAGGGGTGAGGACGGGAGGCGATCGCCCGCGATTGCTCTTCCGCCATCCCAGTTCTCCCTCGATGGCCGTCACTTGGCAGTCCCTGCAGCGGCACCAGGATACTCTCCTTCACAACTTTTCGGTGGACCAAGGCACTCGGCCTGAGCACCTGGAAGCCCATCTGGAGCGTAGGGCTGCCTGCAACAACGCGATCACCGCTCAATTGGTGCTCACCCACGCGCAGACTGGCGGCGTCCTGTCCACCACGCCTGTAGAAGGTTCGCGAGGGGGTTGGCAGTGGCAGCGGCGGCGGCGGCGGCAGGCGGCGCCGCTCCTGGGCCAGCGCAACGCTTGTTATCAAAATCCAGGCCTATGACTGGTGGATCTGTCCTTCCCTTGTGCTCATTGTTTGTCCCCCCTGGCCGCCTCTGCAGGCCCCTGCAACTGGGGAGACCTGTCGGCCCGCTTCGACCCCGCCAGGCGCCGCCTCCAGGTCAGCATCCAGCTGCTGCCGCCTGGCACCCCCGACGAGCTCGCCCAGGCAGCGGCAGCACGCAGCGCAGGCAGCAGCCGGGCAGGCAGCGACGGCAGCGCCTCGCCCATGCCAGCCGCGGCGGCATCGGTGACGGCCTCGCCGCCGCCCTCCTCCCGCAGCAGCATGGACAGCCTGCACTCTGCCACCTCTGACCTCCCGCTGGTGGAAGCAGAGGAGCTGCAGGCTGACGGGGCGCCGCAGGCGGCAACCACGCCCGACGCCAGTGGCAGCAAGCCTGCGCCGGCCGGCGCCGGCAGCGCGGACGGCGACGGCCTGGCTGCTGGGCTGGGCCGGCCCGCGTCGGCGGGTGCCGCAGCGCCCGCCGCGCCCCATCTGTCTGTGGAGGAGGATGCGGGGGCAGCGACACCTGCCCAGGAGGCCTCAGCCGCAGAGGATGTAACCGAGCTAGCGGCAGCCGAGGGCGCCGAGGCAGACGCGGCGAAAAAGAAGAAAAAGAAGAAGAAGAAAAAGAAGAAAAAGGCGGCGGGCGGCCAGGGGGCAGCAGCAGACAGCGATGAGGGAGAAGAGGAGGAGGAGGCTGCACCCAATGAGCCGCCGCCGCCCGCGGCGGCAGCTGTAGCTGGCCTGGAGCAGCAGCAGGAGGAGGGAGTGGAGCAGGCAGGCGCGGTCGCTGCGCCGCCCGAGCCTGCCCCTGGGAAGCTGCCGGCGGCCGGCGACGTGCCTGCGCAGGAAGAGCAGCAGCAGCAGCAGCAGAGTGAGGCTAGCTCGTCAGCAGAGGAGGCCACGGAACGCACGATATCGGGGCGGTCGGAGCTGGGCAAGGAGGTGGCCGTGAGCCGGGCCAGGTGAGGGGCCGCCCTCTGCGCGTGCTGGGCAGCTGCAGCGGTGCGCCCCGCCCTGCTGGTACCGTGGTGGCGCTGCTGTGGCCCCTGCCACCACCCTGCCTGGCCCTGCCTGCTGCAGCGGTCCGGCCGTGCGAGAGGCGCTGTCCAAGGATCGCAAGAAGGATTCCGGGGGTGGGGAGGATCAGTGGCTGCTCAAGCCCGCCAACGCCTGGGGCCTGGAGTGCGCCGCAGGTGCGTGGCCCGTTGCGCTGACACGCGTGCGCTGCCCCTTGGCTGCTCCAGCCTCCCGTCTGGCCGCTGGCTCGCCCTCCCACCTCGCGACCCCTGTGGGCTGATGGAACCGCCAGCACACCCCGCCGCTGCCTGCGGGCGCAGGAGAGGCGTCCTTCTCGGCGTTTGGCGTGTTTGACGGCCACGGCGGCCGCCAGGTGGCCACCTTTGCCTCCAACAACCTGCTCAAGGCGGTGATGGCGGAGGTGGATGCCTCGCCCGTGCCCCTGCAGGTGGGGCGGCGGGCCGGCGCTTGCTGTTGTGGGTTGTGATGTACAACAGCACACGCTGCCGGTACTGGTCGGGTGCCGGCTGGCCGCCGCTCCCTCTGGCCGGCTACCCAGCCTGCAAAGGGTTGGGGCGCCGGCACAACTCGACCCTGCTGGCCGGCTGGCCGCGCCTGGCGCTGTGCAGGAGGTGCCCGAGGTGGAGGGGCTGAGCCCAGAGGATGCGGCGCAGTGGCAGCTGCAGGCCACGCTCATGGCACGCCTGCCGCAGGTGTGCCCGCCGCGGCCTGCCCCTGCGCTGCGCTGCCACACAGCTGCACACGCATCCGCGCAGCGCTCCTCCACCCATGCTCCGCGCCAGACCTTGCCCCCCGCCCCGCGCCGCAACCCACAGCGGCACCACCACCCCCCGCGCCGCAGGCTTGCGCCACCGCCTTCCGGGGCGTGGATGCCGACGCCCAGCGGCGCTGGCCGCAGCGCGGCGGCACCACCGCCACGCTGGCGCTGGTCTGCGGCTGGGAGCTGCTGGTGGCAAACGTGGGCGACTCGTGCGCCTATCTGGACACAGGCAGTGAGGTCCTGCAGGTGCGGAGCAGGACAGTGCGGCGCGGCGTGGCGGGGAGGGAGGGGTGTGGAGGGGCGCGGGTTGCGGGGCGCGGGCCAGGGCGAGGGGGCGGCGGCACACACTAGCAGCGAGCCCTGGGCCAGGCGACGGCCTGCCAGGGCCACCGCGCTCCTCCTGCTGCCCACCCCGGGCCCCCACGCCTGCCCGACCTCTGCGCTGCCGCCCGCCGCGCCGCCGTCCCCGCGCGCTGCTCCTGCCGCCTGCAGGTCAGCGGCAACCACCGGCTGGAGGACAACAGGGGGGAGGTGGAGCGGTGCCGCGCCGCGGGGCACGACGTGGCGCCTTCCACCGTGGAGGGCAAGCCCGCGGGGCCCATCAGGTGAAAAAACAACAGAGTTTGTGTCTTACATAAAACAATTGTGTGCCGAGTGGGTGGGGGTCCCCTCTGCCGGGCCTGCGCCTTGGCCGGCTGGAGGCGCAGGCTGGCTGGAGGGTTGGCGGGCTGGCGGAGTGTGCCCTGTAGAATAGAGGAGGCGAGCGGCTTCCTGGCTGCCTGCCTCCTGCCCGCCCACCTGCCTGCCTTCTTCCACTGTGCGTGTGGCGCAGGGTGTGGCCCGGCGGCCTCAACATGGCGCGCACCATCGGGGATGCCGAGGCGGGGGAGGTGGTCACGGCAGAGCCAGAGGTGCGGTGTGTGCGTGGTATGTGTGTGTGTGTGGTGTGTGTGCGGTGTGTGCGTGTGTGTGCATGTGTGTGGTGTGTGTGTGTGTGTGTGTGTGTGTGTGTGTGTGTGTGTGTCTGTGTGTGTGCCGCCCTGGGTTC
>NW_005435066.1:71967-97972 GCF_000147415.1 Chlorella variabilis
TTCATCCCACCACCCCAGCACCCACACGCACCTCGCTGTGGCCCCCTCACCCGCTGCCTCGCTCCCCCGCCCACCCTGCCCGTCTCGCCGCGCAGGTGTGCCAGGTGACGCTGCCCGCCTCGGGCGGCCGCCTGCTCATCGGCAGCGACGGCCTGTGGGACGCGGTCCACCCAAAAACCGCTGCGCACCACTGCCGCGACATGGCGGCGGCCGAGGCGGCGCACAAGCTGCTGGCGCTCGCCATCAAGGCGGATCGCCTCAAGGACGACGTGACGGGTGGGTAGCCCATGGGTGCAGCATGCCCTCCGTCCTTTTTCCTTCTTTCCTCATTTTTCTTTCCTCATTTTTGCTTTCTTTCTTTCGTCCTCCTCACTCACTTGTCTGGTCTGCCCTCCCCTGCCCCCCCCTTGTTCGGCGAGTGCCGGAGGGTCAGCTGGAGCTTGCATTGGCAGACCATCTGCGCTGGTTCCTGGGCTCGCCAGGGCCGTTGCTGGCAGGGGCCCCCGCTCCCAGGCTCCTGCGCTGCGCCGCTCCTGAACCTGTGCCCGCCTCGCCCTCCCTGCAGTCGTGGTGGTTGACTTCCTGCCCACCCCCGGGGCCCGCCTGCCCCCCGGCCTGGTGCTGCACCGCGCCCAGGCGGCAGCGTCTGGCAGGAGGGGCGGCGGCGCTGACGTGGCGCACCTGGCGCATGTGTGGCACCCGCTGCGCGAGACGCACGACTGGCTGGGCGCCGGCGCCGAGAGTGAGCGCGGCTGCCCCGTTCGTAACATAGCAGCAGGCGGTGTCTGCCAGCCTAGCCTGCTCTGGACGCCCGGGCTGCCCCACCTCGCGCCGAAGCCCCATGCCCCGCCGCGCTGTCATGACGTGCGCTCCCTGGCTTGCCTGCAGGGCGGCGGCAGGTGCTGGCTGAGCAGCGGGAGGAGGAGGCGGAGCGGGCGGCGGCGGCGGAGCGGGAGCGGCAGCGCCAGATCGACAATGCCGAGGTGGTGCTGAAGAAAGCGGGGCGCAGCGGGGTCACCGCGGGTGAGCCGGCAGCCGGCTGGCAGGGGCCCGCTGCTGCCCTTCGCTGCCGCCTGTTTCAACCTGCGTTATTTCGCAGAATGAGCTGCGCCTGGGCTCTGTCTGCACCTGCACACCCCCTGTGCAAGCTTCTGGCGCCAGATGTGCACCCCACCGCTGCGCACACCTTGCCTCTGCCTCAGCGATCCCTGTCGCTGCCTCAGCGACTCCTCACGTGCCCCCCCCCCCTGGGCTGCGCCCACTGCTTCCCAACCGCTGCAGAGAACATGCACACCTTGGATGGCATGTCTGAGCTGCACCGGGAGCTGGCCACGCTGCGGCTGAGCCCCGAGGACCTGGCGGCAGGGCTGCGCAGGGCGGCGCAGGAGGCGGAGGAGGAGCGACGGCGAGGTGGGGTGCAGAGGAGAGGCGGGGAGTGGGCCGCCGGCGCAGGGTGGTGGTCGGGTGGATGGATGCGGAGGGAGGGGTGGTGGTGGTGTTTTCTGGTGTGGGGGGACCCGCCAGCAGGCTGCCGCTGCCGGGGAGGCTTGCTTGGCGCCGAGCTGCGCAGCCTGCTCACCGGCAGCCCACCCTTCCCATCCTCACGCTGCCCTGGGCTGCAGAGCTAACAGAAGGGGAGTGGGAGACTGTGGGGGAGACTGCGCAGGAGGAGGAGGCTGGGGAGGCGGGCGGCGAGGCCCAGCCGCAGCCTGGCGGCCGCGGCGGCGGGCGCTTTGGTGGGCGTGCAGGCCTTGGCCGCGGCGGGCGCGGCGAGCATTTCGGGAGAGGCCGCGGCGGGCGGGGCGAGCAGCTGGGCGGCGGCGGCGGCCGCGCTGGGCGTGGGCGTGGCGGGCGGGGCAGGAGCCAGCCGTATCAGGGGCCTCAGCAGGAGCGCCCTGATGGCGGCGAGCATGGAGGCGCGGCTGGCAATGCAGCGCCCGCGCCCGCGCCGCCGCCTGCCGCGCCAGGCCAGGCGGCATCGAGGGCTGCCGCCCCAGAGGCTGCCCCGGATACAGCCGGGGAGCTGGGCAGCGCAGCTCCGGCGCCCCAGCAGCCGCCGCCGCCGGCGGGCGAGCGGCGGGGCCCGGTGCCCGGCCGCGGACGGTTTGGCGGCGGCCGCGGGCGTGGCGGCGGCCGCGGCGGGGCACCCGCTCCTCCGGCCGCCGCCGCTGAGGGCGCGGCGCCGCCTCAGCGCCAGCACACCCAGCGCCCGCCTGCACAGCAGCGGGCGGAGGCGGCAGGGCAGGCAGGCGCCGGCTACGTGCCGCCAGATGCCAGCCCCACCACTGCATCCCTGTACTTCAGGCCGCCGCCTGGGAACCAGCAGTACCAGCAGTACCAGCACCAGCAGTATCAGCAGCAACAGCACCACCAGCAGTATCAGCAGCACCAGCACCACCAGCAATATCAGCAGCACCAGCAATACCAGCAGCACCCACCCGACGGCGGGCCAGCGGGGCCCACAGGCCCGCCTCATGCCGGCGGCCGCGGCAGGGGCCGGCACACCGCCTCGGGTCGCGGGCCGCCACCCGCCACGCACGCTCCCCACGCGGAGCACGCGCCGCCGCCGCCGAATGCGCCTGCTCCGCCACCAGAGCGCCCCACACCAGCCTACACTCCCGCTCCCCCCACTGGCAACAGCCAGCACCCCGGGCGAGGCCGCGGGGGCTACTCTGGCCGCGGGCGCGGCAGGGGAGGGAGGGCGTACGCGCCGGGACGGGGCGACCCCAACCAGTTTGCCCACGCGGCACGCCCCCCGGCGGGCACCACCCCTCCCGCCGCTGCCTGATTGGCCGCGCCCTGCTGCGCCAGGGCTGATGCAGCACCCGCCTTCCTCCGCCTGCGCTGGTTTGGGCTCGCAGAGGAGAATGAACGAATGCCACGCGTAATGGCTGATGCAACACCCCGCACACCAAAAGCAACGTCCCTGAAACCTATGAAACATCTGCTGAATGCTTTGATCCATCTCTGCCTCGCATGAACTCTACACTTGATCGATGCATCCCCTGGACCCTGCTCCGCTGGCGCTTCCCGCTGGCGTGCGCGGCCATGCGTCCCGCGTGCCTGCTGGCCTTCTATTTAGGAGCTGCTGCTCCGCGTGCCTCGTGTCCCCTACCTCACACACCTGTAAACTCTTCTGGCCGCAGCCGGCTTCCTTTGGGCGCATGTGAGCTGGTACATGTGAGGTGTTGCATGAGGGCACACAGGCACGATGGGGGACAGACGCCATCTTGCTTGCTGGCTGGCTTGGCCTGCAATAACTGCAGCGGCAAACTTGTACACAGAGAGAAGAAGGAGAGAAGCAAGTTGTGAAAGGCAGTCATTCCATTCGTGATCTGATCATACTTCAGGGATGAATTGTCAACTGCTAGGCAGGAACAATAGACTGAGGTGGCCAACGGCGGCAACGCACATGGGGCTGCTGCGGTGGGCAGCCAATATGGTACACAGAGGGCGGCGGCGGTGGGTGTGGTTGAAACAGGAGGACAAGGTGCCCGCCCCGCCAAATGAAACAGTGCCGCAACAGTAACACACAGATGGCAGAACCTAAGCCTGGTGTACAGAGACAGAAGAGGGGAGGGGTGAACATACGGCAGAGGCGCGCTCGCGCCCTGCAGGGGTGCATCACGGTACATGGCGTGTGCACGCCTGGGCGCCTGTGGGCCTCACGCCTTGCGCGTGTGCGCGTACGACGCCTGCGCCGGCACCGGCGGCGAGTCCCGGGTGCTCGGGGTGGGCGGGCGCTGCTCGCTCCAGTCCCCCAGCTCCAGCTCCAGCGCCCCGGGCTGCAGCGAGGCGGCCAGGCGGCGGCCGATGAACAGCGGGGCGTTGGTCTGCATGGCCAGAGCCAGGCTGTCTGCACACGCAGGAGGGCAGGCAGGGGGGTGGCGGGCAAGGAGGAAAGAGTGAGAAGGCTGGCTGGATGGGTCGGAGGCACATCATGCGCAGCGGCATGCCCCACGCCGGCCAGCGCTGCGCTGCAACCATGCCCCATGCCGGCCGGCTGCGGCTGCGGCTGCGGGTGGCGGGCGGCGACGCACCCGAGGGGCGGGCATCCAGGGAGCGCAGCTCGCCGCCAGGCACCGACAGAATGATGCGGGCATATACAGTGGTGCCCACTGCACAGCGGGTTTGCAGGAAGAAAGGAGGGCAGGCGCTGGCTCAGGGGGCAGCCAGGGCGCGAGACGAGCGGCGGCGAGAAAAGCATAGCCCCAGACCTGCCATCCAAGCACATGCAGCGCGAGGCTGTCACCCTCCTCTCCCTCCTGCCTCCCCTGCCCCGCCTTGCACCCACACACAGCCACGCACACCACACACACACACACACCGCCTCACCCAGGCGAGTGATGAGCACTCGGTCCACGGTGGCGCCCGCAGCCTGCAGGCTCCTCACCCACAGAGACATGGTGGAGGGGCGGCGGAACTCGGGGCCTGCGGGCAGCCAGGAGGCGGCGGGGGGAGGGGAAGCCAGGGCGGCCTTGGTGGTTGATCGCTCGGCAGGGCGAAGTGGGCTGCGCCGTCTGGTGCTGATGCCAGGCATCAGGACGCCTGCAGGCTCCCAGGCCCGCCTGCTGCGCCACAGCAAAGGGAGCCAGGAACAGCGAGCAGGCAGGCGCCCACCCGCGGCGTGGAAGAGCTGGGCTGCGTCGTTGATGCCCACAGCGATCGGCACCGGCATGTCGTAGCCCTTGGCAGCCAGCAGCGCCACGCCCCCCAGGTGGTCCAGCCCAATCTCCGCAATCTGTGCCGGCCCAGGCCGGGGCAGGGGCACGGCCAGGGGCAGCGGCGGGCGGCAGGGAATGACTTCAGAGGCCACGACTGGGTTGGCCCCTGGGGGCTACCACGGCGCCAGGCGTGTGCACAGAAGCGCAGGCAGCTGCAGCTTGGGACGAGGGGCCTCCAGGTTGGCTGCCAGGGCAGCTCCCCGCTGGGGCGTGCCACATGCAGGCAGGGCGCCGGGCGGCTCGCCAGCTCACCGTGGCCGCCACGTACTCGCCCTCTGCGCCGCCGATCCCGTCCCACCCATCAAACGCGGGTGGCATGCCCGGCCCGGCGACGGGCTGCGCCCTGCAGCGCAGGACGGCGCGGCACGCGGAGCCTCCAGGATCTCAAACCAGGACAGGAGCGGGTCGTGCCGCCGTGCTCCCTCCCTCCTGTCTGCCTCTCCACCGCTCGGCAGCTCAGCCGGTGCCACCCCTGCTGCCCCTCACAGCCTCCATGCCACCACCCAGCAGCACAGCAACAACCACCTGCCCACCTGACGGCATCGCCCAGAGGGTCGATCCGCACCAGGCTGGCGCCCTGGGCGGCCACCACCTCGCGCAGCAGCTGCCCCGACTCGCCGTCCACCACCCGCCAGGGGTGCGACTCGAACGTGTACACACTCCACCAGCCCCCCGCGGGGATGGCCGCGAAAAATTCCTGGTCCCCGGCGTAGTTGACCCCTGCGGGCGCGGCGCCCAGGTGCAAACGCGTGAGGTGCGCACACGTGCGGCACGGCGGCGGCGGGTTTGGGAGGGGTAGGCAAGGGCGCGGCGCTCGGTTCCTCCTGTTCAAAAGGGGTGGAAAGTGGGTGGAAGAGCACTCACAGTAGACCTTGACCAGCCTGTCGTGCTCATTGCGGAAGGTGATGAGGCAGGGGGTGCGGCTCGCCAGGCTGCGCAGCCCCTGCTGCTGCTGGGGGAGGGAACGAAAGAAGTAAAAAAAATGAACAAGGGAAGAAAAAAGTGTTTCAGGTCAAGCCAGCTTGCCGACCAGACGCCGACCAGAACCAGACTGCGACCAGACTGCGACCAGCACTCCCTGCGTCAAGCTGCGCACCTGCACGCCCGCATGCGCCTCCTGGATAGGCCCCAGCAGCAGTGCTGCGCTTCCGGCCAAGGCGGCCAAGAGGAGTGTGCGCCGGTCTAGGCCGGCTGGAGCTGGCGATTCCACGTCTGCAAGCTCGGGCTGGCACCGGCAACCACCGCTGGCACGAGCGACACGACCGGCGGAGAGCGCCAGCGCCGAGCAGCGCTGCCGTCCAAGGGCGGGGCGCTGCGGCCAGGGCTGGGCCGGCCGCGCTGTGGCCTGCGTCTGCATCGCTGCTGCTGCCGTTGCACGGGATAGGGAGCCGAGGAAGCAGAACGTTTTTGAGTTTGGGTGTGGCACTGAGCAGCGCCCAGATGCCTCGTGCTGCGCTCCTTTGTGCTGCCCTTGCACGTGATAGGCGCGGGATCGGCTGAGGTGCGCAAGAGGCCTCCTGCAGGGGTTCCTGCCGTACACGGCTGTCCCGCCCTGCAGGAGGAGCATGCTTCCAGGGCTCGCCCTCCCGCCATCACAGCCTGCTGCGCCGAGTTAATTGATCGCACCAGCCCCGCAGCGAGAGCCTGTCGCCCAGACTGCCGCGCCATCACAATGAGCAGTGAGGCCGACTTGAAGAAACTCCGGGTCGCGGAGCTTCGAGATGAGTTAGCCAAGCGCGGCCTGGACACCAAGGGGGTGAAGGATGACCTGGTGGCGCGACTTGCCGCGGCGATGGAGGCGGAGGCGGCTGAGGGCGGCGCGGAGGAGGCAGCCCAAGAGCAGCCTGCCGCACAGGCGCCAGCTGCCGCGGAGGCAGCGACGGGAGAGGTGAGTGGGGCTGGATGGCGGGAGCGGCGCCGCCTCCCGCCACCCGCTTTTGCGCTGCTGCCCCTCGTGCTGCCTGCCAACGGTGCATGTGCGACCCCTGCCGCCAGCAGGAGGAGCCCGCTCCCGCTGCAGCCGAGGACGGCGCGGCAGCCGCCGGCGAGGAGGCCGCGCCGGCCCCCGCGGCTGGCGCCGACGCGGCGGCACCCGCGTCCGCGGCTGGCGCGCAAGAGCCCAAGCTGACCGAGGCCGAGAAGGCCCGGCTGCGGGCTGCGCGGTTCGGCATGCCGGTGGTGGCGGACAAGAAGAAGGAGGGCGGCGGCGGCGGGGAGAGCGTGATTGGCGGGCTGGGCCAGGTGGACATGAAGGAGGAGATTGATCGGCGCAAGAAGCGCGCCGAGCGGTTTGGCATGCCGGTGCCAGTGCTCAAGGAGGAGGTGGGGCCTGCTGCCGATGCATTCAGCTCCCGCTGCTCCTCCTCCTGCTGCTGCTGCCCTGCTGTGGCCTGCCTTACAGATCATGTCTGCAGCTGCTGGCTGCCTGCTGCGGTGCTGGATGGCGCCGGTGCCGCACGGCCTGCCGCTCACCAACGCTGCCCGCAACCCCCTGCTGCCGCGTTCGCAGGAGGACCTGAAGAAGAAGCAGCGCGCGGAGCGGTTTGGGCTCAAGGTGCCGCTGAGCAAGGAGGAGTTTGAGGCCAAGAAGAAAGAGCGGGCTGAGCGGTTTGGGGGCGGGCCCGCGGCGGAGGCGATGAAGTCTGGGATGACAGAGGAGCACAAGAAGAAGCTGGAGGAGAGGGCCAAGCGCTTCGGCATGATCGCCAAGTGAGCGCGGCAGGCAGGTCAGAGGTAAGTACCGGAGGACAGCGCGAGGAGCGCGGTGGCGGCGGCGGCGCGTCTCCCGCCGTCTCCCGCCGCCGTCTCCCGCCAGCAACGCACGTTTCACGCCACCCTTTTTCCCTCCTGATATTGGCAGCACTCCTGGATACTGGGCTGACAGACACACCACACTTGCCATCAGCAATGTTGTAAACGCATCTACCTTTCACAGCTCTGCCAGGGCCGGGGCACACCAAAACGCTACCAGCCCAGCGGCACACTAATCCAGCAAGCATGCCCACTCTCGCTCTGCTATCATCTCCCCGCGGCACAGCCTGCGCTCACAGGGCGCGCAGCCTGCCCAGCATCTGCTGGGCACGCCCGCCTCCCAGCGGGGCCGCCAGCCGCTCCAGCGGCGCCACCAGCCCCTTGAGCCCGCTGTGCAGCGCCCGGCACCGCTCCTGCCGCCGCTCTAGCTCCAGGTCCACCTTGTTGTGCCACGCAGTGTTGCTGCAGGGGGAGCGGGGGAGGCAGGCAGAAACTGGTATGTTTCAGCTTTACCATGCAGCTAACTAGTTTAGTGGAGCGGCAAGAGCCGGCACCTCAGCGGCAGCTGCAAAGCGCGGCTGCTGCCCACCAGCCTCCAGCCCGCGCCCCAGCCTTGCACTCCTGCCACCCACCCCAGCAAGTCGTGCATGTAGCTGCCCCAGCGCCCCAGGATGGCGTCCAGCAGCACCAGGGCGGCCTGGGCGTGCAGAGGGGTGCCCGAGGCCAGCAGCATGCCAGCCAGCGGCAGGCTGGCGGCGCAGGCATCGATGGTGAAGCGGTCTCGCTGCCGCTGTACCGCCCCGCTCTCTATCACCTTGGCTGCCATGCTCAGGTCTGCGGCAAGTGGACCAGGGGCAGGCAGGCAGCGGTTTGCTGCGTACCGGCACGCTGGCTGCAACGCCCGACTACCAGCCAGCCAAACAACGCCTGTGGGAGGTGGGCAGACACCCCGCCGGTGCAGCCAGCAGGAGCTCACTCACCCTGGCTATCCTCCAGCAAGCGGATGGCCTCCCGCAGCGCCCCGCGCCGCAGCGCAGCCTGCACCTCCCGCCACAGGCTGCGCTTGGTGCGCAGCATGCTGCACTGCGCTTTGCCGCGCTGAAGAGCAGCCGCCTGGAAGCCGCGGTGTGTGGCCACCGACAGCATGCTCGGTGCTGCGCTGGTGCAGTCCTGCGGCAGGCCTGCCACAGCGGCAGGCTGGGGCTTGGGGGTGGGGCTGCCGGCATGGCTGTCGTCACCCGATGCGTTCTCCTGTGCAGATACACGGTGGCGGCTGGCCTTGCCTTCGCTGCCAAGGGTGCTACGCTGCGGGGTGGGGGAGCCCGCCCCTGGGACCGCCGGCGAGGGCTGCTCACGCGCACGAGGCGCGGCCCCGCTTGGCACAGCGACAGTGAAGGTGGCATGCTGGGCCTGCCGCCGGCTGGGGCGCCCCGCAGGGGCCGCAACCACCTCCACAGCTGGGCCAGCGTTCACCGTTCGCGGCTCCAGCACCGTGGGCACCTGGCGCTGCCGCGCCGCCGCAAGCAGCGCCGCCGGGCCCGCCTGCTCCACGCCAGCAGCCGCAGGCCAGGCAGCAGGGATGGTGGTGGTAGGGTTGGGGGTGGTGCTCGGCGGCAGCGGGAGGCCCGGGCACTGGTCTCCCAGCCGCAGCTTGCTGGCCATGGAGGCGCTCAGGCCTGGCAGGTCTCCCTCTGCAAACCATCAGAGGCATCCCAGAGCATAGCTGTATCATGTTTCTGCGCTCTCCAGCCAGCAAGCCATCGGTGGATCCTGCCCTGCCAGCGGCTCAGCAACGTCAGGAACACACACAGCACAGCGCCACCCACCGGCTTGTGAGGAGCCGGCGCGCGGGGCTGCCGCCGCCCGGGCAAACGGGCGCAGCTTGGTGAGGTCGACACAGTACAGGCCGGCATCGCCCTTGAACAGGCTGGTGCCGATGCACTTGCCATCGGTGTAGCGGATGGCGGCCACCTGCGGGACAGGCACAGGAGGAGCGCTCCGGGGGACACATGCTGGTGGCTGATGAGCGAGGCGAGGAGAGGGACAGCCTGGTGCTGCCGCCGGGCTGCCCCTCTCAGCGCTGCGGCTGCGGCGGCTGCTGGTCGACCCTCACGGCCCTGCATGCATGCCAGGCTTGCACATGCACGCCCAGCCAGCCACCCTACCCTCCCCACCTTGCTCCACTGCACGTCTGCTGTGTCGTGGTGCGCCAGCGGGTCCAGAGTGAAGGTGCGCAGGCAGTCGGGGTAGGCGGCCAGCAGGGCTCGGCCCGCGGCGGCAAACGCCACGGCGCGCACCTCGCGCCGCCCCTCGGGGCCGTGCACGCCGATGCAGGTGCCCGGCTGGGCATCCATGTCCCACACGCGCAGCGTGCGGTCCAGGGAGCTGGTGACAAAGAGGCGCTCCTCCGGGTGGCAGGCGATGCCGGTGACGGCGGCGGTGTGGTGCCCCGTCAGGTCATGCAGCAGGCGCCCCGCCTCGCCGCCCGCCACGTGCCACACGCGCAGCCCGCCGGCCGCGTCGCCGCTGATCAGCAGCTGCCCGTCGGGCGTGAACTCCAGGCGGGTGATGGGCGCGGCGTGGCCCCGCAGCGTCTGCGCCGCCACCCGGATCACCCTTGGGTGCAGCTGGGTGCTGGCACCGCTGCCGTCTCCTCCCCCTGCCCCTCCTGATCCTGCTCCACCACTCCCGGCCAAGCACCAGAGCTTGACATTGGTGTCCGCCGACCCCGTGGCCAGCAGCGACAGCGGGGCCATGCAGGCCAGAGAGGTGACGTCGGCACGATGTGCCACCAGCGTGCAGGCCGCTGCGAGAAGGGAGGTGGGGTGGGGCTCAAGGGCGTAGGCCAGGGCTGGGATTGGCGGGCAGCATTCGGCAGAGAGTGAGCATGAGCAGAGCGAGAACAGTAGCTCCCCATTGATGCGTACCGGCGCCGCGCTCGACGTCCCACACCCGCACATTGCCGCTCTTGTGGCCGGCAAGCACGCGCTCCGCGCCGTCTAGCTCCGCCCAGGCCACGCAGGTGGCGGCGGAGGTGATCTTGGATGGTTCTGTCAGGCGCTGCAGATGCGGCAAGCACAGAACGGCAAGACAGGGAGGATTTGTTCGGCGCTTGCGGGACAGGGCGCCGGCGGCAGCGACGTCCGGCAGGGAGTGGGCGGTTGGGCAGCGGCAGGCGGCTTGTGTCGAACATGACAAGGCTCCCTCTCACCTGCACCACGTCGCCATTGCTGGTTGCGAAGATAAGCGCCTCCCCGCTCTCCCCTCCCGCAAGCAGGAGCGGGCAGGAAGGGTGCAGCTGCGCGCAGCCCATGCTGCCCGCCCTCTCCAGCCGCAGCAGCAGGGAGGCTGTCGCGCGGGAGGCGGGCTCTGGGGTGAAGGCCATGTCGCGCCGAAACGAGTCAATGCCTGCCTGCTGCTCGCCGCAGCGACTCTGGGACACGGTGAGAGGACATAGATTACACAGGGATTGCTGAATGGGAGTGAGGGAGGCGCAGCTGTCCCCAACAGAGGTGGGCCCCACAGCGTGCCCAGCAGCGACGAGCGGCGCACCTGCTCCGTTCGCTACAGGCTTCTTCCATTCTGCTGCTGCCCCTGCCCGCCGCTGCTTCCACTGCCCCCGCTGCCGTCTGCGCTTTCCTCACCGTCTGCTGCCTGCAGCGCCCCCAGCCAGCCGCCCGCCGTCTCCTGCAGCACCGCCAAGCTGCCGTCGTCGAGGTGCCCCAACTTCTGCTCTAGCCCTGACAGGCGCGCAGCCAGTCTGCATGCGCACGGCCACAAGGATGGATTCATGTGCCCTGCTCTCAATCAAGACCCCGCAGCATAGCTGTGGGTTTGTGGCGCATCCTGGGCAGCTCTGTTGTGCACCCGCCTGCCTGCTCCTCAGCAGCACACACGCACGGCCCAGCCGCAGCGTCGGCCCACCCATCCATCTGTCGCAAAACCGCCACCTCAGTGACAGGTGCAGCGCTTGACGCTGCAGCACTGTTAGAGGCCGCGTCTGCTGCGGCGGCAGAGGAGCCGTTGGCACTGGTGTCCGCCGCCGCCGCCCGTTCCTTGGTTTTCTCCAGCACCCCCAGCTGCTGGCGCAGCTGGTCCAGCCGTGACCGGGCCTCGGGGTCCTCGCCCCCTTGGGCCGCCTCCAGCTGAAAGGGTGCAAGCAGTGCTGCTGTGTGAGTGCTGCACAGGCGGCGGCAGTAGGAGCTGCACAGGCGGCGCGGCTGCCGGGGCAGCGCAGCCCTAGCACAGCGGCACCCTGCGTAGTGAGCCCGGAATCGAGGCCCCGGACCTCTTGCGTCGCAGAATGCACGCCTGTCACCTGCTGCAATAGCTGCTGGAGGGCGTTCAGCATCTCATCTCCGCTCATGTGTGGGTGTTAGGCCGCTTGGCGACTGTGATGATCAGTCCACATCGATGCGCAGGTTTGGGCAGAACGGTTTATCAATTTGGCAGCCTCGATTCAAGTCGCCACGTGTCACAAAACACAGATGGCTGAATTTCACCTCCTGTGCTCTCCTGAAGCTCCTCCTTCGGTCTGCCAGAGGCCAGACGGATCCTGGAAGCCAAAAGCCGCCTTTGCTCACTAACGTGCTGGGGTTGTGGCCGCCCCTGGGCTTGCCAACCCCTTTTCTCCTAGCCTGGCGGCAAGTGCCATCGATCGGCAAGTGCAGCAGTGTCGAGGAGCTCCAGCCTCACCATGTTGAGAGCCCGCAGGAGGCTCGCTGCGTTCCCCGGCCGGCTGCAGGATGTCTGGGCGGGCCTACAACAACGCAATGTCAGCTCGGCGGGGACAGGGGGAGGAGGCGACAGCGGCAGCGGCGGCACCGGCGGCGGCAGCAAGAGCAGCGGCGGCGACCCACCCAGCGCGCCAGAACACTTTGCCAAGGCGGCCGCTGACAGCTTCCACAAGTGCGTTGTGGTCTGCCACTACTGTGGCAACAGCGCGCCAGCGTGCAGGCCGCCGTTGCTGTCTGGCACGTATCGCCACGCAACCTGGCCAGGCCTGCGCTGCCTCGCTGCCCTCCCTGCACCCTGTCACCACATCCCCTGACCTGCCATGCCCTGCATCGCCGCGCCTCGCAGGGCTCCCAAGGAGACGGCTGTGGCGCTGGTGCGGCAGCTGAACGAGCTGGACAAGATCCACCTGGTGCTGGCGCTGCAGGAAGTGACCAAGAAGGCGTCCCGCCACAAGGAGGCCACGCAGTACATCGATGACCTCGTCAAAGCGGTACAGCTGCCAGTCAACAAGCAGCACAGCAAGCTGACGCGGTGGGTGGCGCGCGCAGGCGCGGCCGGGCCAGGCGGGGCAGCCGGGGGCAGCTGCGCTGGGACCCCGAGCGCGGCATGCCTGTGCCCGTTCAAGCGCGTGGCCTGCCAGATCGCGTTGCGGGCCTGCTTGCTTGCCGGCGCCGCCTTGGCTGTGGTCGTGATCGCCGGCCCCCAGCACGCGTGCGCCCGCTTCCCCGCCTGCAGGCAGCAGATCGAGCGCGCCGTATCCTACCAGCGCTCGCTTCAGAAGTTCAGCGCGGTGTCGGAGGAGGAGCCCAGCTGGCGCCAGCTGGCCGCCATCGGCATCGCCTCGGGCCTGCCCTTTGTGGTCTTTGGCTTCCTGGACAACGGTATCATGCTGGTGGCGGGGGAGCAGATCGACGCGGTGTTTGGGGCCAGGTTCGGCCTGACCACGCTGGCCAGCGCGGGGCTCGGCAACCTGGTGGCGGATGTGGTGGGCGTGAGCGCCACCCACTCGGTGCAGGACCTGCTCAAGCGCACGGGCTGGGTCAGGCCGCCTCCGCTCAGGTCGGTGGGCACGCCTGCGCGCCGGCTTCTGACTGGCGGGCCGCCGGCTGGGGCTGCTGCCGTGTGTTTGGCTGGGGCCGGGTGCGAATGCGCTCGCCGTGCTGCCTCCCGCGCCGCCTCGAGGCGAAGCTGGGTTCCCAGAGCCGCACAGCAGCGCCATGCTTGTGCTGAGCACCTCTCGCTCCTCTTCCGCGCGCCTGCAGCATGCTCCAGCAGCAGCACCCGCAAGTGAAGGTCGCCCAGCTGGTGGGGGCGGCCATGGGCGTGGCAGTGGGCTGCATGGCTGGCATGGCGCCGCTTGGGTTCATGGAGCATGGGCTGTTTGTGGATAGTGCCAGCTCAGCAGCTGACCTGGCAGCAAACGCAGCAGCAGAGCTCGGCGATTTCAGCGATGCGGCAGCACTGAGCGGCGCGGGCGATGCAGCGGAAGGGGCGGCGACCATGGCAGGAGGCGGCGACGCAGGCGGCGCCGCGGCGGGCGCCGCCCAGGCAGCAGAGGTGGCAGCTGGGCCCACGATCCCTCCCGCCGGCTTCTCACCCGGCGTCGCAGAGGCAGACGTGGCAGCGGCAGCAGCAGCGGCAGCTACCATGGCCGCCGCTGCCGTGGCAGCGCCCGAGGCCGCAACCACAGCCGAGGCCGTCATGGCAGCACAGGTCTCTGCGGCGCACGACGCAAAACCCTCCTGACACGGCCCTGCCCCGTGACGTAACTCCTTCTTGCCGCATTGCCAGTCCCCGCCCTTGCGCACTGTCCATCTCTTAATTCTTCCCCTTCCTGGGAGCCCCGCTCCCGCCTTGTCGCCTCCATGAGGCTCAGCTGCCCCTTCTTCTTGTAAGGCAGCAGCTAGTGAGCGGACCCAGCGGCATGCCCAATGTGCTGTGCTGCTGGCGGTGAGTTACATGCATGCCATCCTTAGCAAATCAGGAGTGGGTTCATGCAAGGGGTCTGAACTGCACTGGAGGGGAACAAATCAGTCGACAGGCATGGGTTGACGAGTCAACAAGCAGTCGACAGATGGGTTCACCAAATCAGCCGACAGATGGGGTCAACAAATCAGTCGACAGATGGGGTCGACAAATCAGGATAGATGGGATCCAGGAAGGCATTGCAAAGTCACCAAAACCGGGCTGGTGCAAGAATCAGGGATCGGGCGGATGGCAAGCAGGCGGAATGCGCTAGCTAGGCACGAGGATGGCAGCGAGGGTGGCAACGCAATCACGGGGCAGGTACACCAGCCAGACCCTCCCAATCAGCCACCGTAGTCCATGCCCGAGGCAGTCGCTGTGTCGCTGGGCTTCTTCTTCTTCTTCTTCATCTTGGGGCACACGCAGATCTTGCCTGCAGCATGAGGACAACAGGGCAGCATGAGGACGACATCAGGCTTGATACAACTCGTTGCACTCGAGGTGACAAAGTCTGGCAGGCTGGGGCTTCCGTGGTGGAGGGTTTGCAGGCCTGCTGGGCGACTCACCCTTTAGCGACTTCCAGGTCAGAGGGGAGGTGCTCTCCAGGAAGTAGAGGCTCACCTTCTTGTGCTTCCTGCACCAGGCAGGCATGTGCTGGGCATGCAGCGGGGCAGCTGGGAGGGACCAGCACGCATGCGGGCGGCTGGCGGCGGCTGGAGGGGCGCGGGGCAGGCAACCGCGGCGCGGCGGCAGCTCGCTCTCGCGCACATGAGGGACACGGTGACGACCTTGCAGATCTTCTTAGGCATCTTCTTGGGGTCTGTGTCCATCGTGTCCAGATGGCAGCACACCTCCTCGCTGTGCAGCAGCGGAATGGCAGAGGGACGGGATCAAGAGCCTGCTCACTGCTTGGCTGCAGCAGCAGCGCGGTCCAGCATGCAACGCAGGGCAGCATGCAACGCAGGGCGGCACCCTGGACTCACACTGCCCCCGTGCACTCGGGCGGCGGCGGCTTCTTCTTCACCACCACCACCACTGGCTTCTTCTTCACCACAACCACCTCTGGCTTCTTCTTCACCACAACCACAGGGGGCGCGGCGGGCCTGCAAAGGGTGCAGGTGGAGCCAGAGCGGGACCTGAGCGGACAGAGCTGCCGCAGCGTGGCCTGCTTGGCGGCACATGCTTGCCAAAACGTCCACGCAGCAGCACCCACCGGCCCACCGACTTACTTGGGCTGCACCTTCACCTTCTTCACGGGCATCTTCTTCACGGGCACAGCCTCGGCGCGGGCAGCCGCAGATGCCTTTGCCTCGGCAGCCGCAGCGCCGCGGGCGCGAGCGGCAGCAGCCGCCTCGGCCTCGGCCTCGGCAGAGCCGTGGGCGGCGCGGGCGGAAGCCTCGGCCTTGGCGGCTGCAGAGGCAAGCTTGCCAGCAGCCTCGGCGTGGGCCTTGGCCGCGGCGCTGGCCTCCGCGGCGCTCGAGTCATCGCTCAGGTGGCGACCTGTGGCGGGGAGGTGTTGGCGGTGGGAGTGGCGGCAAGAGGCGGGGGAGCGCGGAGGTGCGACAGGTTCGCGCCGGGCTTCACCTTACAGGCTCTAGGGAGCAGTCCAAGGCTCCAGGCAGCACCAGACAGGCGAGCAGCGCAGCCTTGGACTCACCGGCCTGGGCGCCGCCGAGCAGAGCGGCCAGGAGCAGCAGGGTGGCGGTTGAGGCCCTCATGGTGCTTGCAGGCGGGATGTGGGAAGCAGGGCAAAGATAATGAGGGCAGCTTGCCCACTTGCAGCCCACGATGGCTTCTGCCAGCTACCCGAGGAAGAATGTTGGGCACTTTAAAGTTTGAAGGGCTTCAAACTTAAATCTCAACGCTGGGGAGGCTGCCAAGCACCCCAGGGCATCCATTCTGCTCCTCCGGGGCAAAGCGCAGGCCTGCCGGCGACAGCGCCCCTGTCGATCGTTTCTGTGTTGCGCTCCTCTTCACTCGTCCACAGAGCCCAAACATGGAGGCAGGGGGCGGCCCACCAGCCTCCACGGCCCCGCCGGTGTCCGCCGCCGCGGACGGCGCCACCAGGCAGCCCTCCCTGGTGAGCCAGCTACGCCAAATGGCCGAGGAACGCACTCGCAACCCCGGTTTCATCGCCCAGCTGGAGAGCGGGCGCGTGGCTGCGCTGCCCCGGGAGCATGCCGACCATGCCGCGTTGAGCGGCAGGGAGGAGCAGCGGCGCCCGCTGGCCAGCTACGCATCTGGCAGTGCAGTGATGTGCCCAAACGGCGTGCCGCGCTTTGTGATGTACAAGTACGAGGAGGTCAGGCGCTGCACCCCCGGCTTCCCCCCCAGCTACGGTGCGCTCCCCGCTCGCGGGGTGGCCCACGCGGCCGTACCCCGCGCGCGCAGCGGGCCACGGGACGCCCGCCCCGCACCTCCACACCGCCCATCGCCGCTGGCGCAGGGCTGGCCACCGCCGCCGCCGCCGCTGCCCTGTGCCTGCAGAGATTGTGGAGCGTCGCGTCTTCCTGGATGACGGCCCGAGCCCAGCGAAGAAAGCTCCGCAGGTGGGCAAGGAGTCTGCGTCTGCCCGCCGGGCGGCGGCCGAGGAAAGCAGGCAGGAGGTGGAGGACTCGCATCGTGCCGTGCCCCTCGCGCTGGGCGGCACGGGGGACGTCAACGCAGAGACGGCGGCGCTTGCAGCCAGCCCGCAGGCCAGCGCCGAGGGGGCCGCGGGCCGCCCACCCGCGCGTAAACAAAAGATGATGCTGCTGGGCCGGTCCCTGGCGCCAGCGCACTGAGCGGGTGAGGGAGACCAGCGGGCACCTCGCCCACCGACCACGTGCTGCCGCCCATCCCATCCCAATGTGGCAGACACCTCCATCCACCCTCGCTCCTCTTACACTCGTAAACGGGTATTGCTCACTCCAGAAATGCCCAGTGAAAGGTTTTTTAAAAAAGAAGAAGAGAAATGAAGTGATGTAAATGTGTGTAAGCGATGGATTGCTGTGGGAAGCTGATGGCGGCAGTCGAAAGATGAAGCAGATCGGGGCAAGGGTGCAACCACCAGGCAACTGGAAGTCCAGGTGCGGTGAAGGCAAGGTACAGCATGTGTCACCCCTGCTGGCGCCGCCGCTCAAACGCCAGGAATGCTGCTGCCAGCGTGGTGGGCGCGGGAGGGCTGGCCGCCGCGGGCTGCACAGGCGCCGAGGCTGGCTCCTCGGCGCCGGCTGCCAAGGCAGACGGCGCAAGAGGCTCGCGAGAACCAGAGGGCTGCTGCGCCCCGAGGGGTGGGCAGCCCAGGGGTGGGGCACCGAGGGATGCGGCACACGGTGGGCTTGCGGTGCTCCCTGTGGTGCCCACTCCCTGCCCAGGGCCAGGCACGGCACGCTGCCTCTTGGCGGGTGCGGCAGACGCCTGCTGGGGATGCGGCTGGGCTGCCCGGCCGGCGCCGGAGCTGGCCTGGTGCGCTGCCCTCTTGCGCAGCCGCCGGCCTTGCTGGGTGCAGCCAGCCGCGGCGCCGGCGGCAGGGTCTGCTGGCGCAGGCTCCGCCGCGACAAAGCTGAGGGTGGCGGGGCTGCCGCCGCCAGAGGGCGCCCCTGCCACAGCATGCCCGCCGCTGCCTCCACCGCTGCCCCCGCCCCCTGCCTGGCCAGCTGGCTGGGCAGGCAGGCTGTGGCAGCTCCCAAACGCGGGCGCGGCTGGTGGGAAGGGCTGGGAGGGCTGGGGTGGTAGCGAGTGGTGCCGCGTGGCGGCGGGGGTGCTGGCATCCAGTGCTGAGAAGTCCATCTCCGCCAGAAGCTGGTCGAAGATGTCTGGGCTGCTGCCCACGTTCCCTGCCGCTGCTGCCGCCTGCCGCCCTTGGCCTTGCTGCTGCGGTGCCTCCAGTGGAGCTGGTGCGGCAGCGACTGCCACCGGCGCCTCAGCCTGCTGTGCTGGCACGCCAGAGGGGATCGGCAGCCGAGGCGAGGGTAGCTGCTGCTTTGCCGCTGCAATTGGCGGGGGTTGAGCAGCTACCTGGGCGGAATGGAACAGCTGCTGCGGCTGCGGCTGCAGGGCTGTGTGCGCCATGCTGGGCAATGCTGGGTTGGGCGTGGTGGTAAGGGGTGCGATGGGCAGCTGCTGTGCAGGAGTCGCGGGGGCGGTCTGAAGCTGCAGTTGCGGCTGGAGTGGAGGCTGCTGCTGCTGCTGCTGCTGCATCAGCGCAGGCATGCCACCGGCCGCCGCCTGTCGCTGCTGCAGCTGCCTCAGATGTAGCAGCAGCAGCTGCTGCTCCTGTTGAACCAAGTTGCAGGCACCACCGCCAGCAGCCAGGCCGGTGGCTGCCCCCTGCCCACAGTGCTGCAGGATGGCCAGCTGCTGCTGCTGCGCCAGCTCCACCTGGGCGTGCGTGTTCAGCACCTGCTGCTGCGCATGCTGTGCAGCCTGCAAGCCCTGCTCCTGCATATGCTGCTGATCCTGGAGCTGCCGCCGCAGCTCCAGCTGCTGAGCCAGCGAGTAGCTACCCCCGCCCGCCGCCGTCGCCGCCGCCCCGCCTTGCTCCTGAGCCTTCTTCCGCCTCAGCGCGCTGCTGCCGCTGCTGCTGGCGCGAGCGCCAGCTCTGCTCTGGCTCGCCTGCGCCGGCTGTTGGGGCGCATCGTCCTGCCTCGCTGCCCCCTCCATATCCACCTGCTGCCCAGGCCGCCTGGCAAGCAATGGCTGCTGCTGGTCATGCTGCGCTTGCTGGCTCACAGGCGCCAGAGGAAGCGGCGCGGGCTGGCTGGGGCTCTGTGCTGGAGCTGGCGGCGACAGGGAGAGCGCATGGGGCTGCTGACCCTGCTGCAGCAGCAGTGGCTGCGGGCAGTGCAGCGCCCCATCATAGAGTTGCAGCGGCAGCTCCACACGCAGGTACCTGCGGTGGAGAGGCATCAGGTGAGCAGCAGGTGAGAGCGTTGGGTGCACGCCATGCCACGTGCTGGCACTCGAGATTCTGCAGCCTGCCTCACCTGACACAGTGGGCGCATTGCACGGTCAGTGATTCTGGGCGCGCCTGCTGAACTGCGGGTGGCACGGGCACCTGCAGCGGCAGGCGAGGCGGGCGGGTGACGAGCGGCAGATTGTGCTGGAGGGCCAACCTTGACAGCCCGTTGGACCCGTTTCCTCCCCCAAATCCTCATGCAGTCGGTAACTCTGCGTTTCTGGCACCACATTCACTCCATCGCGGCTGCCTTCAAGCCCAATGGCAGTGTGGGGGCTGAACCTCACATGAAGCAGCGCACGGCATGCCTCGCATGCGACACGGATGGACAGGCCAGACGCCGCAGGAATTGGTGAGCCCCCGAAGACGATGGCGGCGGAATGGTCGACGCTCATTTACGCACGTCACAGTGCTCAACTTACATTGCTCAGGATGCACCGTGCAACAGCTAATAAGGCAGCTGCGCCAGTTTAAGCGTTGGAGATTAGTGCCAGCTGGCGGCTCCCCCCGTGCTGCGCCCGCCACCTCTGCCGTCATGGACAGCTAACCACATCGCACCACTCAGACAGTGCAGCAGCCAGAAAAAAATAAAGAGAGATGCATCAAGAACATACCCCACTAACCGTCAAGCTTTGTATGTCGGCAGGGCATGCCCTTTCTGAAGCTCGGGCATGTGGCCCAACCTCTGCTACGAACTCAGGAACGACACTGCTTACACATTGGAGAAGCTACAAGGATGAGTGCAGGACGGGAGGTAGCCGGCTGGAACCCCACAACGCCGCTATCTTGGCTGGCCTGCCGCGGCATGGCTGCTGCGCCTGAGGAGCAGCTGCACCGCATACTCGTACAGCTGCATGTCCAGATGGTTGATGGCCGCGATCTGGCGCCACACCTCCAGCGGCACATGCGGGTGCGGCGTGGCATTCTCTCGCGTGGTATTGCTGAACAACACGGCCTCGGGCCAGCCAGCAGCCTCTGCCAGCTGCTGCAACGACTCGCCCATGAACTCCTGCAGGACAGGGCAGAGGCGGGAGTGAGAGGGACATGGTACAGCTGCCCAGCGCCAACATGCCGAATGCGCTCTGGCGGGCAGGACCACAGCAGCGGAGGCTTCACTCACACTGATGGCAACCACGCAGAAGGTCTCCAGGTTGCGCTTGGCGGCCTCCAGCATCTCGGCATCCCGCCGCGGCACCGGGGGCCCGCCAGGCCACTGGCATCCCGTGGCGCCGCCCAGCAGGCGGGTGTGCAGGTTGGCCTGGTGGTGGCGTTCCGCGGCAAAGGCCAGCAGGCCCGAAAAGTCGGTGTGGTTGCGTGGCCAGAACTCGAAGCCCCAGGGGTTGCCCATCTCGTGCTTCTCCCAAGTCTGCTTCATCTGGAAGTAGTAGTGGCTGACCGCCCGCTCCACGGGGTGCCGCAGCGAGGCCAGCGTGAGAGTGCGGGTGTGGTCGACGCGCAGGGCCCGGAAGAAGCCGTAGTCCTGGTGGGCGTTGAAGGCGGAGCAGCGGTGCGTGAAGTTGGCGCGCAAGTCCTCCAGCAGCTGGACCTGCGGCGGCAGAGGGCCATTCTCCCGGATGCACGGGTGGATGGCGTGCCAGCTGTGGTCCCGCCCTCGGATGCAGTACCGCCCCCTCCCCTCCGCCGGCATCGCCTGCTGCATGACCCTCGCCAGGAAGAGGCCTGCACGCCAGACCAGCGTGCAAGCGGGTGAGGAGCGCTGCGCCGCGGCGGGAGTGGCACAGCGCCAAAGGCAAGCGCAGGACTGTCCAGCACCCCAGAACATCCAGGTGCCACAACTATAGAAAAGCCACCAGGGCCAAATCCCTGCCCACCTGCAGTCTTGGGCACGTGCAGGAAGGCGACGGAGAGAGGCAGGCCACCTGTGCGTGGAGGGCACTGCCGCCGCTGCAACCCAGCCTCCAGCTCGCTTGCCGTGGCGCTGCTGCTGCCTAGTACTGCCTCTTGCGGCCCGCTGCTGCCGCTCTTCAGCAGGCGTGTTGCTGCCCCGCTGCTGCGCCTGAGGAGCAGCTGCACCGCATACTCGTACAGCTGCATGTCCAGATGGTTGATGGCCGCGATATGGCGCCGCACTTCCAGCGGCACACGCGGGTGCGGCGTGGCATTCTCTCGCGTGGTGTTGCTGAACAGCACGGCCTCCGGCCAGCCAGCAGCCTCTGCCAGCTGCTGCAACGACTCGCCCATGAACTCCTGCAGGACAGGGCGTGGAGCAGAATGGACAGCCAGACAAGGTGACTGGTGTGGTGCATGCACGGAAGGAGCAGACGGCCTGCTGTGATGGCCACCCCAGCAAGCACCGCCGCGCTGGTGGCACAGCCAGCGGCCAGAGATGGCGTCGGCACTCCGCCGGCAGCCCAGCACCCGCACCGTGATGGCAACCACGCAGAAGGTCTCCAGGTTGCGCTTGGCGGCGTCCAGCAGCTCTGCATCTCCGCCGGGCCGCTCCCCGGAGCCGGGCCAGCGGCAGACCATGTCGCCGCCCAGCAGGCGGGTCTGGTGGTTGGGCTGGGCGAGATGCTGGGCAAAGGCCAGCAGGCCCGAGTGGTCTGACTCGCCGCGGGGCTGGAAGGCCTGCGGCAGGGTGCCCCTCTGCAGCAAGTAGAAGTAATAGCTGACCGCCCGCTCCACGGGGTGCCGCAGCGAGGCCAGCGTGAGGGTGCGGGCGTGGTCGACGCGCAGGGCCCGGAAGAAGCCATAGTCCTGGTGGGCGTTGAAGGCGGAGCAGCGGTGCGTGAAGTTGGCGCGCAAGTCCTCCAGAAGCTGGAGGTGCTGCGGGGACAGGTCGCCCCCCATCTTGCCCAGGCAGGGGAAGTTGGCGTGCCGGCTGTAGTCCCGCCCCATGACGCAGTACCGCCCGCTCCCCTCGGCCGGCATCGCCTGCTGCATCACCCTCGCCAGGAAGGTGCCTGTGCGCATGTGGATGGGGGGAGCGCGCCTACTCTGAATCGCAGAACAAGCACGCAGCGCCCACGGCACAAAGGCCGACCCGTCCCTAGAAATCTGGTGCAAATGCTGCCGCACACACCTCTGGCTCCCTGCCCACCTGCAGTCTTGGGCACGTGCAGGAAGGCGACGGAGAGAGGCAGGCCACCTGTGCGTGGAGGGCACTGCCGCCGGTGCAACCCAGCCTTCAGCTCCGCATCACTGGCGGCGCTGCTGCCGATTGTGGCGCCTGGCAGGCCAGCGCACTGCTGCTCCTCACACTGTCCCGGGTGCTGGCTGCCTCCTTGACGGCAGCATTCTGAGGCTGCGCTCCCAATCACCAGCGCCAATGGTAACAGCACACTGGCAGCTGCGGCTGGGCACTGCCGCTTCATGACGAGAGCCATGGGTGCCACGCTAGGCATATAGACCACCTGCGTGAAGTGCAACCGAGGACAACAAAACCCAATGCTTGCTGAGTCATGCCGGGCTGCAGACACCAGGCTGCGGCGGCACCCGCCCTGAGCGGGCACAGGAAGGCCCTCGCCATTCCGTGTCGGGGCAGCCTCGTGCGTGTGCGGGCGCCTTGCCTGCCCTACTAGGCGCTGTTCAGCGCATGCGCTTGGACACGAGACCGCTGCTGGCTGGCGCGATGGCTATGTTTGGCCCACAGCGACTCCCGGGGCGGCCGTCTGTGCTAGATGTTTGTGCAGGAACCGGCATTGGACGGTGCAGAAGAAAGGCTGAATTGGGGGCGGCGGAGGTGTCGCCCGCCGCCACATCGCCAGCGTGCAGTTGCTGCAGAATGTGAGCCTCTGCAGCTCTGGCAATGTTCTCTTTTAAAACCAAGTCACTTATTACAGGTAAAACGAGGAAAAAAGATGGCAGTTGCAGGAATTGGATGGAGAGAGGCGGGAGAGGAAAACCATGCACCCCGGAAAAATCAGTCGATGATGCCACCGAGTAGCAGGCACGAGCACAAGATGGGGCTTGAATACGAGTTCACACGGGTCGCGGTGAAAAAGGTACAGTGCATCAGCGCTGGACGTCACAGAGGCGGCGCGCCGGACGATGTTGCTGCCGCAGCCGCCCAGCCGGCTGGGGAGGCGGCGGCAGCTGCCGGCGCCGCGGCGGCTGGGGCCCAACCGCACAAGCTGGCTGGGTGCCAGCGGCATGGCCCCTCACTCGCAGGCCTTGAATATGGCGCCGGATCCAGCACCGTACACGACGTTGTCGCGGATGGTGAGCTTGGAAGGGTAGACGTTGGTGCCGCCGAAGTTGGTTGTGGCGTCGGAGGCGGAGCGGGTAAAGGCGTTGGCCATCTTCATGAGGGGCTTTGAGTCCTGTGTGTAGGCGATGTACAGCGTGGGCGGCGACTGCGAGTTGAGCACCATGGAGAAGCCCACCCTGGTGGATGTGCCGTCGCTGCTGGTGTAGGAGTTGGTGCCCGCCATCGTGGGGTCGATGTTGGTCAGCAGCGGGGTGGTGGTGGCGGCCACGCGCACCAGCGTCATGAAGCTGACAGCCACGGTGTTCCCTGCAACAGAGGATGAGTCTGGGGCCAACACTGAGCGGGGGCGGCAGCCAGGGTGCGCACGTGGCGGAGAATGGCAAGGGTTGGGGGCCGTGGCGGCGCCGTGGGGCGGCGGCAGGGCACGGGCGAGCAGGCGCACAGCGGCGTGGCAGGAGCGAGCAAGCGGCCAGGCACGGCGAGGGTGCGCAGTGCCGGGGGAGCGGCAGGGCAGGAGCACACAGGTGGGACAGCAGTGGCTGGCAGAGCTGCGCATGGCCGGCGGCTCACATGAAGCGTCCAGTTGGGTTTCGCCCGAGGTGGCGGCCAGGTAGGTGTCGGAGGTCGTGTCTCCCACCACGCTCGTGATGAAGTTGCCGCTGGTGAGGGCCACCGTGCGCCTGGCGGCCGAGAACGCGCTGCCCGTGCCGCCCGCCAGCACCTTGATGTCGCCGCCCACCGCCACAATCACGTCGCCGGTGCCGCCGATGTCCATGGAGCAGGCGGTGAGGGCCGTCTGGCCGGTGACCAGGTCGGCGGTGGAGCCGTCGGACAGGTCCACGCGGGACAGCTTGGTGGGGGTGCCGGACGTGCCAGCCTTGCCCGTCAAAATGTACAGCCAGGTGCCCTTGCTGCCGCAGATGAGGCCGGGATTGTCCAGCCCAGACACGATGGTCTTGGAGGACCAGCCGGTGAGGCTGGGGGTGGACGATTCCATGGCCAGCAGCAGCACCCCCTGGTCAGCCATGGTCACGTAGAAGCCCTCGGCGGCAGCGAACACGCCAGACGGCCCGTACTGCCCTGCAGCAGGCAGGTGTGGGCGAGCACGGGTGGGTGGCCGCGGGCGCGCGCATGCTCGGCCGCAGGCGGGGTGGCCTCGTGGCTCCACATCTGCCTGCCGCCTCGCGGCTGCCCTCGCGGCACCGTCGCAGCAGGCAGGCAGGCGCAGCGCGGCACACTCACAGTCGAAGAGGTAGCGCTGGGGGGTGCTGTTGGGGCTAGCGATGGGGATGCGGTGCCGGTCAAAATAGATGTAGCCGTCATAAACCTGTGTGGATTGGGTGTTGCGGGAGGGACACAAAGGCAGGCGCACAGCACGGTACGTGAGCGGGCGGGCAAGCATATGCACTGCTGTGGCAAGCCCCGCCCACAACCGAAACAACAATGCCACCAACCACAGCAACACGCAGCGGACCCCCTCCTGCCGCACCGAGTAGTAGCTAGAGCTGGGGACGTTGTTGGAGAACTTGACGCTGGTGGTGGCGTCCTTTGCGTAGTACACAAACAGGTTCTCGTTGCCTGGGTCGTTGGCGTCGAAGAAGCCGTACATCTGAATGGGGGGCATTGGCGGCGCAGGAACAGAGGGGTGGGTGGGCGGCCGTACGGCCGGGTGCCACCACATCAGTGATGGGGGTGCTGCGGCAGGCCTGCGCACTAACTTCATGCCCCCCACTCTGCATGTCCCCTGCACGGCACTGCCCCGCTCACCCGACCGTTGGACTGGTCCACTCCAATGCCCGTCTGCGGGTTGTGTGCGGGTGGGTGGAGCGAGAAGGGGCGGTCAGTGTGCAGCACAAGGCACGTGCGCAGCAGGTGTGGCCCCACCGATCGGTGCGCAGGCTGGCGGCAGCCCCCAGGCTCACCCATCCATACTGGAAGTAGCTGGTGGAGGGCCTAGTCAGCTTGGTTGGGTCGCCGCCGGCCAGGGGGAACCTCCCAGCGCCAACTGCCGAGGTGCCGCCACTGGTGAACGAAGGGCCTGCGGTGCAGGCGGGGGTTGCCGGCGGGGTGAGAATGCCAGAAAAGCCCTCTTTGCGCACCCCACGCAGGGTGCGGCAGCACGGCTGGGCCTCGGGTGCCACCTTGGCCCAGCATGGCAGCCTGCACAAGCTGGGCAACTGCAGCCAGTTGGAATCATCAATCACACGTGCCCTGGGCATTGGCTCACCCAAGAAGATATAGGAGTTGATCATGTCGCAATCCATGCCCGCCCTGGAAGAAAGAAGAGTGGCCGGAAGGCAAGCAGGCACCCCATGAGGGAAAGGCGGCGGGCGCATGCCCAGCACGCTCTGCAGCCTGGCACGTGGATGCAGGTGCAACAGCGCACTCACGGGTAGGAGTTGGTGGGGAGATTCACGTTGTCAATCTTCATCCACTGAGCATTAGTGACCACCGTGGTGCACCCGGTGCCTGCACCCAGCAGCAGGCCAGTGGGAGGTGACAAGGGGTGGGGGTGCGAGCCAGGCTGGCTGCTTTCGCGCAGCCAGCCCGCACCCGGCGCGGCGCAGCTGCCGGCTGCGCCGCCACACGCTGAGCCAGGCTGGCTGCTTTCGCGCAGCCAGCCCGCACCCGGCGCGGCGCAGCTGCCGGCTGCGCCGCCACACGCCCGCGCGGCCGCGCTGCCCCGCTCACCGGCCTGGTCCACCCTGCAGGCGCCCG
>NW_005435066.1:98022-107239 GCF_000147415.1 Chlorella variabilis
GCTGGGCGGCGGGGAGGGCGAGGAGCAGGTGGAGGTGCCTAGGGTGAGGGTGCGGGAGCAGCACTCGACGGCATCAGACTGCACCTCGCCGCCCACGGGCACACAGCTGCAGCACGCGGCGGCAGGCGGGTGGTAGTGGTTGGAGGTGGGCATGCGCCGCCGCCTGCACTGCTGCCTGCCTGCCATGCCTGCCGGCACGGTGCAGGCCGGCGGGCTTGGCCATTCCCGAGGAGGAGAGCTGCACCCACTCCCAAATCCACCTGCGCTTTCTTTCTGCGCACGTTGCTGTGCAGCACGCATGCGCGGCGCCTGCGTGACGCACCCGCAGTAGCTGCCAAAGGCATATGTGGCGCAGCACTCCACCTCAGGCCTGAACGTCCACGTCCCGCCGTCGGCCACGCACCTGCACAGAAGGCGCAGGGGCGCAGGCAGGGCGGCGGTGAGGGGCCGGCCAGCAGGTGTGGAGGTGGGAGGGCAAAGGCAGCGGGCCGTATCAAGCTGTAGGTGTGGAGGGAGTCGTGTGGGCACAGCAAGGCCGGCGCAGAGGCGGCTGGCGGCGGCGGCAGCACAGCGGGGCGGCAGCAGCGGCATGGCGCTCACTGTCCGGGCGGTGGCGGGGGTGGCGAGGGGGTCACGCTGCACACCTCGCCGAGCTGGGAGCACGCGGCCGGGGTGGCTGCCGCCTGGCGCGCTGCGGCATGGGCGGGGGAGAGGCATGGGCAGGCAGCGGCGCGCGGCGCAGGACGGCGGCGGCGGAGTGAGATACGCCCGGCAAGCGGCCTGGCATGGGGCCCCGCATCGAGCTCACCTGCCAGCAACGACAACAGCAGCACACAGGTGGCGCTCCTTCCGAGCCGGGACCCATTGCCGGCCTGGCCACAACTGGATGGCATCCTGCAGGTGTGGCAGGTGCAGCATTGGCAGGTGTGCGCTCGTGGGCTGCCCGGGATCGCCTCGGGCCGTGGTTTGATGCTGGGTTTGGGGCGTGGAGTGCGGCAGCAAGGCCGCTGGCCGCTGGACGTGGGCCTGCCCCACTCCAGCTCGTTCCAGCGCCCTCACCCGACCGCCAAGCAGGAGATAAGCCGTTCCGATCGAGGAAAAGGCGCAGCGGTGCGTGCAGCGGGATGGCCCAAGTGCCTATTGACTCCCGGTGCTGGTGCGTTGCGCTGTGCAAGCGCAGGTCACAGCCCTCTCAGGGTGTTGCAGAAAACGAGGGGGCGCGCAGGCTTATGTTCACCCTCCCCACCGGTGCCAAAATGACGCGCACCGGGGACGCTCGAGTTGTCACGCAATTTCAGCTGCAGCCGGATGAACATTCGGCAGGACTCGGCGCAGCGACGGGCCATGACCTGGAAGAGGCGTCGGCACGCGCGCTGGAGAGCGCAGGGGGGATACCCCACCCATGGCCGGCTGGGTGGCGGAGGCGCAGCGGCGGCGGCGCCTAGGCAGGCATGCTTGCTTGTGTGGGCTTAAAGTCTGGTAAAGCAAGAACTAGCTTGCAACATAGACTCCCCGCCGAAACGGGACGGGAACCGGGCATGAGTGGAGCAGCGAAGCCTTTACAGCGACCGCCTCGGCGAGTCACCCAATTTTGGGATCAAAAAGTTTCTGGACGACCACCTAGTAAGCTGTGAAGCAAATTGATGAAACATGTGGAAGGAGAGCTGGAGCCTCCTCTGAGACGGGAGAGGAAGAAGACTGAAAACGAGCGCGATCCTAGAGGTCGCAACTACTGCAGGGGCACCTGCCTGCACCTGGCGGTGCCGTCGCGAGACGGCTCGAAGCCCTTCTTGCAGCTGGTGCACATCTTGCCGCCGTGGCATTGCTCCATGCCTGGCTTGGGGCAGGCGATGCAGGTGGCGCATCCCGCAATTGTGTCATCGCAGTGGTTGACTGCCACGCACTGGCCGCTGCCATCCCCCGCCTTCACGTACCCTGTCTCGCACACGCTGCAGAACAGGCTGCCGCCGCCGGTGTTGACGCCTGCACTCGGGAGGGCAGGGACACAGCACCTTCAGCAGGGTAGATGGCTGGAGCGGCGGCATCAGGGGCAAGCGGCCTGCCAGCCCCCACACATACGACCACATGCTGCAAGTGCAATGGGGGCCCTGCCCTGCGAAAGGCCCTCTGCCGTCCTGGGGACAGCGGAGCTGCCAGGAGAGGGCCGGCATGGCTGCTCGCGGTAGCCGTGCAAGCAGCGCTGCCGGGCACTCACATCCCTGTCCCCCCGCACAGCGGAAGCAGGACACGCATCTGCCGATGAAGTTGGAGCACTGCGGCAGGGACATGGGGCGGGGGCAACGCGGCCAATGAGACAGGGGGGTGGAAGCAGCGCAGCATGCTTGTCATATCAGGGACGCGGTGCTGGCACACTGCCTGGTGGGGCGCATCGCTGGCGCAGGGCTCACCTTCCGGCAGCCTCCATTTAGGTCTGAGAAGTAGCCTGCAGGCATGCCGTTGCATGGCAGGGCAGCAGGTCAGGCAAGGCAGAGCTTGAGGCTTGCCCTTTGTGGCCAAAGCAGCTACAGGGGTGCAGGTGGTGGGCGGAAAGTGGGCGGCTGCCGGCGAGTGCCACATGGCCGAGGGCCAGCCTCACCCGTGTCGCAGCTCTTCCAGCACACTTGGCCGTTTGTGCAGGTTGGAAACCGCTCATCAGCATTGCAGGCACGACAGTCGCCGTCGAAATTGCAGCCAAAGCGAGTGCACTGCAGCACGGGTGCGAGGCACGGTGGGCTACGGAAGGTTGGTGTTGGCTGGCTGGCTGGCACGCACGCAACAGGTAGCCGCAAGCCGAGCATCATGCACACGAGGGCGGCAAGGAGGACGCACCCGCGAGCAGATGATGCGGCCACTGGCATCCGTCCCGCTGATGTAAAACTGTGCGCCGCAGTATGAGTCTGTGAAGGAGGGCCAGGGGTGCGGCAGGAGGAGTTTGTGGTGACTGGCGCACATCCAGGCATGCCGGGCAGTCGTCGGGGCAGTGCGATGAGGGAGGCGGGCACCCCCGCACCTTGGCCCGAGGGTTTCTCCGCCAGTGCCGCGCCCATTGGGATACTGATCTCCTCCTCAGGCTCGCCGTTCTCAGAGACGCAGGCTCCCGTCTCGTCCTGCGCCGCTTGGCAGGGAGGGCAAGGGAGGCCCGTCATTGCCGCCCGCCACCTGTCGAGGCTGGGTGGTGGTAGCCTGCTGGTGCAGGCGCAGGCAGTCCCGCAGGCTGCCAGCGTCTCACCTGCGTGTAATTTGCCGCGCACGCATCGCACTGCTGCACCTCCACCACCTCCTCCAGCGTTGTGATGTTGGACAGGTCTGTGCCCTCGAGGAGCGGGGTGCATTCCTCGCAGTTGGGGTCCAGGCACGGGCTCACGTCGGTGTGGGATCCCTCCACTTGCAGCTCCACAGCGGTGATGTTGATCTGCACAGCAGGAGGAGCCAGCAAGCAGGCGCAGGTTGCTGGCCCAGTGGCAAGAAGGCAGGCAGGTATGGCAGGCAGGGAGCAGGCACCGGCAGCAGCGTGCCTGAAACTCGCCAGCCGCCGACACCGCCACCGCCGCCTCGAACTCTGCGCCGTCCTGGTGATCGCCCAGATCGCAGGTCAGGTTGAAGCGCAGCTGGTACTCTGCGCCGCCGTCCCCGGTCTCCTGGCGGCAGCCCTCGATAGTGTATTGGAGCTGGTCGGGGGAGCAGGGCACCCAGAGCTCATCGGGCTCCAGCGCATCTGCCGCGTCTGACATGCCTGCCACAAAGTTGGCCTCAAAGGTCTGGAGGGTGACGTTCAGCACGTCCTCGGGCACAGCCTCCTGCGCCAGCGGGCATGCACAGGTGGTGGGTGCGGCAGTAGAGCGACGGAATCTGTACAGCGACTGTCAAGAAGGCAGTATTGCGAGGGCTGGCGGCTAGGCGTAGGTGGCCTGCAGCAGCCACACACCTCGGGGATCACAAGCCAGATGCCAGGGGCGCCAGTGCTAACTTCGGCGGCACCCTCGCAAAACGCCTGCGCTCGGATGGCGGGGAGGCATGCCCACAGGCAGACCGCCAGAAGCAGGGTGCGGTAACGCATTGTTCTTCTGTTTGTGCTGATCCGAGGAACCCTGTGCCTGTGATCGCGGCTGTTTGAGTGAAATTGGGCGGGGTGCCTGCAAAGGGGGCGGCACCGGTGGCAAAGCACGTCGGTGCCAGCGGCATGCACATGTGTATGGTGCCAAGCCCGGCGGGGCACGTGTGCCGTCGTTTCGTGCAACATGGGAGCTATTTCGTGCGGTTGGCTGCTAGTGGGGCGGGCCCGCGGGGGCCGTGGGGCGCGGGGGAGAAGTGGGAGAGGACCACGCCATTCAAGCGGGGCAGCTTGCTGTGCTTTTCAAGCAGACATGGCGATCGAAAGCGGCGGCACGCAGGCAGCCAGCGCCCAGGTTGCGCGGCGGGCCAAGGCGTGTTGCTGCCCCCGCCAACAACAGGCACTCACCTAGATGGGTCAATGAGCCAGTAAATTTGTGATTGAAAGACTGGCAGCCGTGCCTGTGGGACTGTGCCCGCGCGCCTCGCTGGCCACCTGGCATTGGGGAGGGATGGAGGTGTCGCCCCTTGGGTATATACGTTGAATGATGATTTGCAGCACCGAATAACGGTGGAGGAGGTATCCTTCAAGCAACACTGAAACGGGCATCCCCCACAGCTGGCGGGAGCGGCGGCGGGCACAGGGGTTACACAAGCAGCACCAAAGAATGTCTTTCAATGCTGGTTGGGTGCAGCTGCCCTACGTCAGCTGCGCCAGCCAGTCTCGCAGCGGCGGCGGCAGCCACGTGGCGCCCGCCGCCGTGCGCAGCGCGGGCGCCACCGGCGCCAGCAGCTCCCGCACGTCGTCCGGCCGCGTCTGCGCCAGGTGATGCAGCAGCCCCGCCAGCACCGCCGCCAGCGCCACCAGCAGGGCCAGCAGGGCCGCCAGCAGGCCGGCCGCGCCGCCGCCGCCCGGCGCCCGCCCCACTCGCGTCAGCACGGCGCTGGCATCAGAGGAGCCGGAGATGATGAACTGCTCGTCAGGGCTGAAGGCCACGCTAGTGGCAAAGGTCATGTGCGCCGCCCTGACGTGCTTCACCACCCGCAGCGTCTCGCAGTCAATGACGACCTGGTCGCCTGCAGGGCATGGGCGCCAGGCAGGCAGGCAGGCAGGCAGGCGGGTGAGGCCACACCGGCGGCACGCCAGCGAGAGCCGGCATGGCGTGTGGACGAGGGCAGCAGCAAGGGCAGGCGCCGGGCCTGAGCGCGGCGCTGCCGCCGGCGCAGGCCGGGCCAGCTGGGTGTGCAGCGGCAGTGGAGCCCTCGATCAGAAGCCGCACCGCCAGCGCTGCCAGGACACGCACCATCGGGGGTCACCGCCGCCATCAGCTCGCCGCTGCGCGACAGCTCAAAGCCGCAGATGGGGGCGGGCGCCACGGGCTTGCGGGTGCGGCGGTCCATGCGGATGCCGCCGTCGGCGTCCTGCGGCGCACCAGCACACGCAGGGTGGATGGCCAGCCATGCCGGCGCATGCTGCTGCTGCGGGGCCCCGCTCCTGTGCCCCTCCTCATAATCAGGCCAAAATGCGTGCATGGCAAGTCAACACAGCACGCCACGGGCATTCCCAGCATCACGCATCATGGTCACCGCCCAGCAGCAGGAGCCCAGCACCTGCCGCCACTTGACAAGCCAGCCGTCCCGCTTCCACTTCATGGGGGTGTACAGCACGATGCCATCCTCATCGATGGCCGACTTGCAGCGGAAGAAGGTGGCCCGCGGCATGTCTGCACCAGCGGCAGCACGAGAGGCAGCACGTAGGGCGTGAGCGAGGGCGTCGCACCAGCGGCAGCGGCAAGCACAGCCAGCATGCAGGCGGGAATGGGCAGCAAGCATTGCTGGGGAGTCCAGCGCAGGCCAGCAGGGCATGGCTGGAGTGCAGGCCACAGCAGCAGGCAGCAACAGGGCCGGCACGCCAGGCGGAAGCACCCACCGGGCGGCGGCGCCAGCTGCGCAATCTCCTCGCCCGCGGCGGCGTCCCACAGGCGGCACGCCCCCGCCTCGTCGCAGCTGAACAGCACGCCGTCGTTGTGGGCAGGGCTGAAGTCGACGTTGCGGACCGCCTTGTCTGAGGCCTGCCACCGCCTGAGGCGCTTCATGGCCGGCCACTCCCACACCTCGATCCACCCGTCCTCGCCGCCCAGCGCCAGCAGCCGGCCGTCGCCGCTGAACGACATGCCCTTGATGGGGCCGATGCCTTTCGTGCGCTTCTTGAAGTCTCCTGCAGACCAGGCGGGTTGGGCTGGCAAGCAAAACCTTGAAATCCGCGGCCAGTGCACCCGTCGGCACAACTCACCAGCTGGCCAGCATACTGCACGGCGCTATCACAGTGCCAACAGCAGCAGCTCAGCAGGGCATGCGTGCTGCCTGCTGGTCCCTGCCCCTCCCCGGCCGTCTCAGGCGACACAACAAGCAGCCCCCTGCACCCCAGCAGCCCTGGCCCGGCCCACCTTGCGACAGCGCCAGCTTGGGCGGCTCGGTGCTGCCGGCGCTGGCGGGTTGCAAATCCACGCGCTCCAGGCCGCCGACGCTCATGCCGCACACCAGGGCGCGGCCCGAGGGGTGCATGAGCAGGCGGTAGGCTGCATCCTGGCCAGTGTTCAGCTTGGCTACTTCCTCAGACTGCACGCCATCCTGACAGCGCAGCACCACCACCCTGGCAGGCAGGGGAGTGCGGGGAGGGGCAGCCAGCGCCATCAAGGCTTGGCAGGCGGCACCCACCAGGCAGGGCGGGCGGCATCTGAAGGCGGCAACAGCGACAGCACACGAGGCAAGCAGCAGCCGCCTGCGCCGCCCGCTCACTTGTTTTCGATGCCGTGCCCGCCGCCGCCGCACACATAGACATACTCCCCAGGCGGCCAGGCGATGCCGTAGATAGGGCAGCCATACTTTATTCCCCACTCCTTCTTCTTCCTAGCCATGCTGCCGGCTTTGTGGGGCCTGCCAGCGGGTGGCGGGCGGGAGCAATGGCGACGGCAGGGGGTCACTCCTGGTCGGCGCTTCCCCACCCCTGCTGGGGGTTCACTGGCCGCTGCTACGCGCTAGGAATCAGCCCCTGGAGCAGGCCGTGCGTTTCTCCAGAAGGAGCTGCGAGTGCGGCAAGGTGCGGGGGGAGGGGCAGTCGAGCTGGCACTTCCTGATCGCCTGGACCAGTAGAATGCAGCGAATACGGCGAAACAGGGGCTGTAGGCAGGGCTTCCCCGTACACCTGCAGGACAACCTTGCCACTGAGCATTTCACGCATCACCCGCGGCACATGCATGTCTTGATGTCTCCCCCTAGTGTTGCTGGATGTATGTGAGCACGCTGGACGCAGCACGCAGTCTACATCCCGAGCATTGATCACTACACATTGTCTGTGACTCCCGGTGCGCATCAGCGTTCTGCGGACACATTCGGAAACTATCTTTGTCGCCGATGGCGCTGCACTGGCGTGTGGGCGGCTGCATGGCGGCCGAGAGCGACGGGCGCTGCTAGCGGCGGGCGCCCTCCCCTGTTGCAGGTTAGGCCTCTGGGCATGTTTAAGAAGAACATCAGCATCAGCTCCACCCACCAGCTGTCTGGCAAGGATGGCAAGGAGCTGCGGCGATCGGTGCTGAAGGTAGATATTCGTCCTGCTCCCGCACAGAGCACGCGCGCCTCGCCAGCGCTGCTGCCCGCAGCAGCGCACCGCTGCCTCACCAATGCCACCGCCCTCACCTTCTCCACCCCGTGTGCATGCCTGCAGGCCTTCCCCGGCCTGGACGAGGAGCAGCTGGGTGCGCTGCTGCCGGGCAAGGGCGGCCTGGTGCAGACCAAGCTGAGCAACCGGTGCCTCCTGTACTCCCTCGACGGCGGCAACCCGCTGTTTTTTGACCCGGATGGCCGGGGCAACCTGCTGCCTACGGTGGGTGCTTTGAGGTGGCACGCGTGTGTACGGTGGTGGGTCACGTTGACGGAGGAGTGGTATGGCACTGCCGTGGGGTCCCGAGGAGCAGTTCATGGGTGTTGTGATTCTGGGATGCATTATGGTGGAGTGCATGGAGGGGTTGGAGGCGCTAGGCCGTGATGCCTCACCCCCATGGGCCCTTTTGCACCGGGCGCAGGTCTATGCACTGGCGGTGGCGCCGCAGCTGCTGCCCACGCTGCACACATGGTCGGAAGTGAGCGGCAAGGTGCTAGGCGGCGCAGGTGGGTCGGTTGGCGCTGCCGGAGCCCCGCTGTGCTGGGTGCTTGCCTACCTGGCAAGCCATCATGCGTATGAGCCTCCCGTGCCTCAAGCTGCTGAGGCGTGCTACGCGCTGCCTGCCTGCGGCCTCATGCAGATCTGTTCCTGCAGGGTGTGCTGGCACCCGCGGGAGGCCTGCCCGACTTCCTGGCCGGCTCCGCTCGCAGCCTGTCGGTTCCGGGCCAGCCCATCCCTTTTGCCGTGGGCAAGATGGCTCTCAGCAAGGCTGAGGCGGTGAGGGAAGGGATGAAGGGGCGGGGATGGACGCTGCTGCATGCCTACGGCGACTTGCTGTGGCAGATGGGAGACAAGGCGCTGCCCAACGAAGGCTTCACGGCCAGCAGGATCCTGCCTGTGGTGCCTGTGGAAGGCGAGGCCGCGGCAGAAGGGGGGGCTGCGGCAGCAGCAGCCGCAGATGGCGAGCAGGGGGCGGCAGCAGCGGCTGCCGACCAGCTGGGCGGCCTGCAGCTGGCGGAGGGAAGCAGCGCTGCAGCAGCGCAAGGCAGGGATGCCGCAGCGGCGGCGGGGGAGGCAGCGGCGGGGGCAGCGGGGCCGGGCCCGGGGCCTGCCGGCGGCGGCGCCACTCTGGACATGGATGCCATTCTGGAGGCTGCTGTGCTGGCAGGGCTGCACTCCCTCAAGAGCGCAGACCTGCCAATCCAAACGGGCGACTTCTACACAAAGCACATGATCCCCGCCAAGCCAGAGGGTGGGCGCTGGGGCCCTGGGGCAGCAGCAGGGCGCGTGAGGTCCCGTGGGGCTGCTGGCAGCTGCGGTGCAGCACTGCGTTACATGCTGGTTGTGCCGGCCGGCCTCTGCCTGCCTGCTGCCATGCAGGCGTGATGTACGACATGAAGCAGAGCAAGTACAAGAAGCTGGGCAAGCTGCTGGACAAGTTCAGCAAGGATGGGGTGAGTGAGCACATTGTCAGTGTGTGTGTGTGTGTGGGGGGGGGGGGGGGTG
>NW_005435066.1:107289-186101 GCF_000147415.1 Chlorella variabilis
GGGGGGGGGGGGGCTTTTTCATGCGCTCGCAGATGTCGTGTGTGTGTGTGTGTGTGTGTGCGACGGTTATAGTGCTGCCCCGTGCCGCAGGTGATCACCCAAAAGGTGGTGCGCAAGCAGGACTGCATCACAGCCGTCAACCGCTCCCACCCAGCCTACACCGGCTTTTCCGGCATGCCCGGCGCCAGCTCGGCGGCTGGCGCCGGCAACGGCGCCGCCAGCAGCAGCGGCCGAGGCGGCGGCGGCGGCGGCGGCGGCAGCAAGGTGCAGATTGAGTACTGCTTCCGGGCGCCGAGCTCGCTGCGGCCTGTGTTTGGGGAGGCGGCCCTGCGGGACAAGGAGCGGTTGTACAGCGAGGGCGAAGTGTGCGAGGCGCTGGCAGGCTATGCGGCGGCGCAAGGTGCGGCGGCGCTGGCTGGCTGCGGCGATGCTGGCTGCTGTTGCGCGTGCCAGGGCGTGCAAATGCGGAGGAGAGAGGTTTCCTGGGTTGGGGCCGTCGGCGCCTTCTGCACCTGCCCGGGAGAGGTGGGGTAGGCAGAACAGGCGCTCACCAGGCCAGCCGTGGCCTGCCGTGTGTTGTGATGTGCAGGCCTGGCGGCGCCTGACGGCCGATCCATCCGGCTAGACCGTCTGCTGCACGGCTCGTTGTTCAATAAGAAGGAGGCGGAGCAGGAAGGCAGCGCGGTGGCCCCGGCGGAGCTGCAGAAGCGGCTGCTGGCCAAGCTGCAGCTGCACCACCGCTTGAAGCGCCCCAGCGAGCAGGTGCGGCATGCTGTGCTGGGCTGGTGGCAGAGGCGGTGGTGGTGGGCTAGGCTGCGTCAGTGCCTGGCTGCCGGTTGCTGCCTGGGGGTGGCTGCCGCCTGTGCCCGCTGCTTGCAGTAGCATGCCTGATCCTGGCCTGGGGCGACTGTATGCACCCCCTCAGGGAGTCGTGGAGGTGGTGCGGAAGGGGCAGGTGAAGCCTGTGGCCATTGGCACCGAGCGGCGCTTCGGCCGCAACATCACGGGTGCGCATCGCATCAGGGGAAGGGCAGCGGTGCTGCGTGGGTCTAGGCCCTGGCTTGGCTGCTGGCCTGCGGGGTATGGGGTTGGTGGCTGGGCCGGTGTGGTGCGTGGCCTGCCCCCCATGCTGCACTCTGGTTGGTGGCTCCACCCGCCCGGCTGCCTGTGCAGTGGTGAGCCACGTGGAGAGCTTTGCGCTGGCTGCGGACGAGATGGCGGGCGTGTTCAGCCGCAAGTTCCAGACCAGCTGCAGGTGGGGGAGGGGTCATGGCAGTGGCGGGGATGGTGTGTGGGTGAGCGAGACAGGGAGGGCTGGCGGCAACTGTTGCCGTATCCATGCGGACAGCTGCGGTGCGCCCATGCTCTGTGCTGCGTCCACACGCCGTACGGACGCTGTCCTGCCCTGTTGCCCCCGCAGCGTGTCCAAGCTGCCCGGCAAGGAGGAGAAGGATCACGAGATCATGATGCAGGCAAGGGCCCAGCTGGCCTGCTTGGATTCGATGCGTTGCTTGTGTGTTGTTCCCGGGGATTGGGCTGGGCTGGTTGGCCTCGAAAGCCGACACCAGGTCCCCGCTGCTCCTCCCGTCTATTTCCTTCCACATCTGTCCTGCCCTCCCCCCCGCTGCACTGCGTGCCACCGCAGGGCGACCTGCTGAAGCAGGTGGCTGCCTTCCTGACGGAGCAGTACGGCATCCCGCCCTCGCTGCTGGATATCAAGAAGAAGTGATGGGCAACAGACGGCGATGCGGTGCCCCATCGTGGCTTGTTGAGCGCTCTGATTTCATCGTCGAATTGTTCTGTGTTTCTTTTACAAGCAGGGCAACCGGGGGCAACCAGTTGCGCTGTATGCGGCCGAGCAGTCAATGCGAAGGCAGGCAATGCTGTGGGGTGCGTCAGGTGGTGGGGTTGGCCGGCTCCCCAGGCAGCGCGGCGGCGGCGCCGCGCCACAGAAGGTGCGCTAGACGGCGCGGCCCGAGGGCGTGCAGCTCCTGCACCAGGCACACCAGCGCCCAGGCCAGGCAGCTGAAGAGGTAGAGGTTGAGCCACCACCCCAACGGCAGCCGCAGCACCGTGGCTGGCGGCCCCTCCTCGCCGGCAGCCCTTGAGCGCCGCGGCGCCAGCGCCGGCAGCGGGCTGAGCTCTTCCTCCTCCTGCTGCTGCGCCTGCTGCTGCTGCTGCCGCGGCTGCTGCTCCGCCTCCTGGGCGGCCATGACATGCGCCCGCTGCTGGCGCCGGGCTGCATAGAAGAGGGCTCGGTCTCGAAGCTCTAAGCTGTAGTTGAGGCACAGCGGCAGCACCACCCCAAAAAAGGTGACAGACCAGGCGTTCACCGCCAGGCACGCTTGCTGCGGGTCGCGCGCCGCCAGGGAGGGAGGGAGCAGCAGCGGCATGGAGGCCGGGAAGACGGCGCTGCTGCGGCAGGGGCGGCGAGGGCGGGCTCAGCATGCGGCAGCAGAGGGGGGGTGGGGGCAGGCAGGCCCAAGCCTGTGGCGGAGGGGGAGAGGTGGTGGCCCCAGGCACACACAGCAGGCGCCCAGGGCGGGGGCACTCACTGCGTCACGCCCAGCAGGTGGTGCAGGCGGACCAGGGTCTCTACTGCGCCGGGCGCCGCCAGCAGCACGCGGCAGATGGCGCCGCCGCGGGCTAGCGTGATTGCCACGAGCGCCGGCGCGGAAGCCAGGCTGAAGCGCAGCAGGGGGCGCATGTACACATTGTAAAGTGTCAGCTGCAGCCCCGAGTTGGCCAGCAGCAGCAGGCCCAGCAGCAGCAGAGGGCTGCCGCCGTGCCGCTCAAACATGTTGCTGCGTGCCGCCAGCGCTGCAGCGACACGGGGGTTGCGGTGGGGAGCACCGACGTTTGTTTGGCAATCGTAGTATTGATATAGTGTGTGTGGTGGTGGTGGTGGGGTGGAAGGGGGGGCGGCCCCCCGCTGCAGGCACACCCGTTGAAGCACCCTGCTGCCCGCACCCACCCATGTCCACCACTCCCCAGGAGGAGGAGATGGTACAGGCGATGACGATGAGCTCGCGGTGGCGCAGGTACAGCTGGCGGCGGTGCGAGATGAGCAGCACCACGGCGGCGGCAAGCAGGGTGTAGGTGGCGTGCAGCAGCGCCAGGCCTGCAGCAGCGCCAGCAGCGGGGGCGGGGAGCGTGGTGGGTAGCAGGAGGAGAGGCGGGTGCAGGGCCTCGAGAGCTCAGCAGGGTGGGCGAGCGCCTTGTAGCGGCGGTGAGCCTCCCCGAGGCAGCAACGGGCGGGCAGGCAGGCGGGCAGCGCGCCTGGCTGACGGTCTCGCAGGTAGGTCTTGCCAAGCACTAGCATGATTCGGAAGGCCCCAACAACACGAAGGCCCATGCTGTCATGCGACGCTGCCCGCTGATTGGCGGCGCTGCAGGCGGCGCAAAAATGCACTTAGGCCCACGGCGGGGTGGCGGTCCAGATGCGACTGGTCAGAAGAACCCGTCACCGCACTATAAGCAGGTGCCTGCGCCCGTCCGGCAGCACTTGCAGCCCAAGGTGCCCCAACAGGCAGAGTTGTTGCACCATGACCACCATGCCGCCTGCACGCCGCCCACCTCCGGAAAGGGCAGTCATGCCACCCACGACGCATTCTGGATGATCGCACTTCGTTAGTTGCGCACAGCGCTCAGGCATTCGCTGGGAGTAACAGCTGCCGCGGGCACGGACGCTCATGGTGCGCACAATGCGCAGAAACACCGTGCATCTATATGGCGATTGTGCGAGGCTAGCATGTGCCGCATGGATGATGCCATGCTGCACATGTGCATCAGTGCCATGCGCCCGCCAGGCGGCAGCAGGCGCGACATGGGGGCCATCTGTGGGGTAAGCTCGCATTCTCCTGGCTCATTGCATCAACTTTTGCACATGCAATGCGCTTTCTCGTTGCCATCAGGTGAGCACGCGGCGGCACAGGGATGCAGTGGCTCCACTCCCTAAAGGCCCTCCTACTTTGCCTCTGCCGCCTGCCCGTCCAACCGGCAGTCCAGCGTCGGCGCCTGCCACTGCGTTTCCTCCAACTGCTGGGCAGCCGCACCTCGCGGCCGCCGCGGGGCACGCTGCGGCAGCGCTTCCACTGTCGTCTGCCCCATATCGCCTGCATCAGCATCCGCTGGACTGCCACCGGTGGTGCTGCTGCTGCTGGCCGGCTGCTCCTGTGGCTTGCCGGCAGCGTGCTGCCTCCGCCCCTCAGCCTGCTCCTGTCGCCGCTGTCGCCGTGCGGCCTGGCCCACCAACGGCAGCGCAGCGGCACCCGTCCCGCTGTCCCGCCCCAGAGGTATCCTGTACTGCTGGTCCAGCCCTAGGTAGCTGTCGCACACCAGCAGAAGGTCGATGGAACCTAGCGGCGAGCCGCCGCCGCCATATGCCGGGAATGTCAGCCTGCGGGCCAGGGGGCTGGCAGGACCCTGGTGAGGCACATACACCAGGCAGGCAGGCAGGCTGCGGGCTGGCATGCCCGGCGCTTTTCAGGCAGCTCAGGCCGACACAGTGCTAGCCGTGCAGCAAGCGCGCAGCACACACACACTCAACCACACCGCCGCCACCCCTCTCCCACCCAGCCGCGCACCTGGTGGTGGTGCGCTGCCCAAAGGAGACTCGCTTGATGGCCAGCAGGTCATCGGTGGCGGTGTCGCCAGCCACCAGCCACCACCCCTCCTCCTTCACCTGCGCAGCAGGAGGCGCGCCCGCGGCGGGGGTGAGTGAAGGCGGAGGGGTGATGCGGGCGGCAAACAGGCAGCAGCGACGGGGGGCTGGTGAGCGCAGCAGCCCGCCAGGGAGGCAGCCAGCTTCAGAGGGGCTGCAGGCATGCGCCAACCAGCCAGCAGGACACGCCATCAGGAGCTGAGCCAGTCAGCCAGCCAGCCAGCCTGGCAACCTGCGGGCTTGCCTTGGGGAAGCGCGGCGCGTAGACTCGCGGCGGCGACTGCCGGCTGCCTCCCTTGCCAGCCAAGCGCTGCAGCTCCACTTCAAGGCTGTAGCTGGCGGTGCCGGCACCGCGGTTGCCTGCACCATCAGTGGCTCCCTCCTCCTCGCCCGCCTCCTGCCGCTGCATCAGCTGCGGCGCGCGCCAGCTGACACCCACCACCGGCAGTCGCTCGCACACGGCCAGCACGTCCCGCGCCTCGCGCCGCCCCACGGCCGCCTCCACCGCCGCCGCGGCGCGCTGGCCCTCGGCGCCGCCGCCCCGCAGCGCCTCGAGCAGCTGTGGCAGGTGGGGAAGGCCTGCCGCCGCCAGCGCCTCTGCGCCAGCCTCCGTGAAGTGCGGCAGGGTGAGCAGGGTGCTGCCGTCGTGCCACCGCCCCTGCATCAGCGCCTGCACAAGCGCCATGGCAGCCAGGGCTGTGTCCAGCCACCCAGCATCCGCCGATATGTCTACCAGCGACTGCAGGCAGCAGGGCGAGCAGGCAGGTGCTCAACAATGTTGGTCCTTGCGTGGGCTGGTGGCGTGTGGCGCGTGTACCGGTGTGTGGTGGGAGGCTGGCGGCACAGGGGCGAAGCGTAGCGCGATGGCAACACGTCCCCGCTTCGTGACCCTCCCACCAACTCCCTCCCGCCACCTCCCTGCGCCCACCTGCAGCAGCCTGAGGCTGTTGTCCAGCACTCCCTTGGTGTCGGTTACATAGTCGGAGATGGGCAGCGGCAGGCGGCCCAGGTGCGCCTGGAGCAGCAGCGCGGCCTTGGTGTGGGGGTCGTCTGCATGGCGGGCAGGGGGGGCAGGCGCGTGTGTGCGTGTGTGTGGGGGTGGGTGGTGGATTGTTGTGTGTGCAGAAGCACAAGGATGGGCAGCAAGTAGTGGCAAGCCTCCATAGTGGCCAGCCTCAGGGAGCGCAGGCCTTCTCAGCGCATCGCCAACTCATGGCCGAGTCCCTCCTAGAACATGCACCTGCCCCCTCCCAAGCGCTGCCCAAGGCCGGCCCGACCCGGCAGTCCCTCCGCCCCCCAAGCCCACCTGCGGTGCGCGTGTCCACCCCCCATCGCACTTGCTGCGCCAGCACCACATTCAGCTTGTCCTCGTTGTGCCGCACAGGCAGCTCGGCATACTCGGCCGCCGCGCACAGCACCGGCAGCAGCGCCTGCGGGCAGCAGGGACCACACAAGGGGCAGGGGGAGGAGAGGCCGGCAGGTGAGGGGGAGGGAAGCAGCCACGGCTGGGCGACTAGGGCTCCATCGCACGGGGGCCGCTCCCAACTCTGTGGCAGAGCAGGTGCACTCCTGAACGGCACGGCAGGAGTGTTGCCGCACAACCAGCCAGCCACCCCCACCCACGCCACGTCCACACAGAGGCCCATGGGCCTGCCCACCGCCCACCTGCACGTCCATGCCTGGCCCCAGGCGCTGCGCAAAGGTGGCCATGGTCTGGTGGCGCATGTAATAGAACGATGCGATGCGACCCGCGGTCAGGCACTGCACGCCGCCCGTCTCCTCGTCCACCTGCAGAGAGTGGGAGGGGTGGGGGTTCGATATGCGTGTGTGGGGGGTGGGGGTGCAGCCAGAGGGGCAGTAGGCTGTGGCGGAGCGCACGCAAGGCTCCCGTGCACACGCGCCCCGGCGCCGGCGCTGCCGCGCGCCCCGCTCCGTCGCCCAGCGGCCGCACCTCCAGGCAGCCCGCGTCCTGCAGCTGAGCCAGCACACCCTCCACCATGGCGGACAGGTAGGCAGACACCGCCTCCTGGTCTGTCGACTCAAGGTCGTAGTAGGAAGGGTTCTGGAGCAGGCGCCTGCGGGCGGGCGCAGCGTGGGTCTCAGCAGGCAGGCCGCGGCGGGCATGGGGGCAGGGCCCCACGTCCTGCCAGGCTGCTGGCACCAGCAGGGCAGCCCAGCCAAGCAACGAGCCCAGCCGGCCGGCGCAAGCCAGCCAGGCGCCCCTACCTGATGAAGAAGGTCCAGGTGAGGTAGTCCACGGCATCCTGCCGGCTCTTGATGGTGCCTGCAGGGAGGCGACGGCGGCAGGCCCATGCCTCGTGCTCTCCCCCCCGACCTCGCGGCCACACACATACACACACACACACGGCCATCTCCTCCTCCACCACCACCATCACCACCATGACACACACACACACACACACACACACACACACACACACACACACACACACACGCACAACACAGCACACAGCACACAGCACACAGCACACAAGGCAGCCCCCAGCCTGCGCCTCACCCGCCACCACCTCTGCGTTGAAGTGGTCTGCCAGGTGGGCGGGCAGGGAGGACTCCACTGGGAAGGGCTCGTACAGGAACTTCTTGTAGAAGCTCTTCTTGGGCTCGTGGACCTGCGGGGGTGGTGTGAGTGAGGCCAGAGGGGGCAGGTGGGAGGAAAGGTGGGAGGTTGGTGGGGCAGGTGGGTTGCGGGGCGGGGCCTCGTGTGAAAGGGCCGGAAGGCGTAACCCATGCGTGCAAGGAGGTGGAGGTGCTGCGGGAGACTGGGAGTGCTGCGGGGGAGCAAGGGGCTCCAGCAGCGCAGGAGCCGTGCACGCCCACCATGATGACGGCCACGCCGTGCTTGTCGTACTGCGGCCGTCCCGCCCGCCCCATCATCTGCAGCACGTCGGTGATGGGGTAGTCCACGTACCGCCTGCAGTACACAGCGGTACACAGCGGTACAGCGGCAGTACACAGCGGTACAGCGGTACAGGCGGAGCAGGCGGTGAGGCACAGGGCGTGCCTGCCCGCCTGCGCCACGGCAATCAAAGGAGGCTGATCTGCTGCAGCAGGGAGGCCGCCTGGCCTGCCCTCCTGCCCTCCCTCTCGGCTCCCTGCCCCGTACACCTCCCAGCCCGCTTCAGGAGGCTGCAGGCTGCTCACTTGGTGGGCGCATCGTAGAACTCGGTTCCCTTGATAATGACCAGGTGTGCGGGGGTGTTGACGCCCCAGGCCAGGGTGGAGGTGGCCACCAGCACCTGCGAGGGCAGATCAGCACGTTGACCAAGTGAATTGGAAGGAGAAGGGCGGCAGTGGGCCGTAGGGGAGAAGGAGACGCCTGCGGCAGCATGGGCACCACTTGTACCGCCACCTGTACTGCCACCTGTACTGCCACCTGTACCGCCAACCCACCTGGATCTTGCCCCCCACATACAGCCGCTCCACCAGCTCTCGGTCGCTGTCGGGCAGCCCCGCGTGGTGCAGGCCGATGCCAAACTGCAGGGTGTGGCGCAGCGAGGCGTCCCGCACCACCGCCACCTCCACCTCCAGCTCTTGCTCTGCGGGGGGTGGGGGATGGGCGTAACATATAAGCGAGTGCATGTGTGTGTGTGTGATGTCGGGGCTGCAGCACGCTGCGGCGTGCACCGAGCAAGGCCGAGCGAGTGCGGCAGGTCCCCATTACACACTCATCGCCAGCCCACAGACCGCCGCCCCACCCGCGTACCTGTCATGCGCAGGAAGACGCGGGGGCGGTCATCTGCGGCGGCGTACGCCATCAGGTCCAGCGCCGTCAGCCGCGTCTGGCGGCGGGAGGAGACGAAGATGAGGACCTGGAGGGAAGGGGGCGGGGGAGGGGCGGGGAGGAGGCGGCGGAGGAGCGGTAACTCCCTGCTGTGCGAAACACGGCTGAGCAGTGCTGCCCCGTGCCCCGCCGACCACGCCAGTCATGCGGCTGGCCCCGTGCCCCGTGCCCGTGGCCTCACCGGCTTGATGGGCGAGTGCGACTGAATGGCGGCGTAGGCGGGCTTGTTCATGGTTGCCATGCGCGGGCAGTAGAACTTGCCGGGGTAGCCCTGCAGGCACACGCGCAGGATGGTTGGCCAGGCAGCGAATTAGGGGGAGCGCTTGGCAAGGTGCCAGGCACACGCAGGAACCCAAGCGCAGAGGCTGGCATGGGTGCATGCCCTTCCCCATGCAGAGCCGCCCCTCCGCGCCTCCGTCCCGCGCCACTGCGTCAGCCGCACCTGGATGTGGCACTCGAGCGGCACGGGGCGCACGCTGGGCTTGAAGTTGAACAGACCCTGCGGCCACACCCCACGCAACCAAATCGGTTGGAGTGTACAGCATGAGCGGGGCAGCAGCAGCAGCAGCAGGGACGCGCGGGATTCAAGCAGCTCGGCACTCCAAGCGTCACCAGCAACAGCGACGGCGCCGCTCGTGGCAGCGACGGAAGCAGCGCCAGCGGCTGCGCACCGGCCCCGTGATGCCAAGCCAGTCTGCCAAGTCCTGAGCGTTGGCTAGGGCGGTGGATAGTCCCACAAAACGGATGGCCCGCTCGGTCTGCACAGAAGGGAGCAGGGATGGGGATGTTGGAGGTTGAGGGGTGGGATAAAGCGGTGGTGCCACGGGGCCGACAGGGAGGAGCAATAGGAAGGGGAGCAGGGAGCAGCTGGGGTGCTTGGCTTGGCACTCCAACCCAGAGCAATCCAACCCACCCGCCTCCCGACACGCCCCACCCCGGCCCACCCACCTGAGCCGCGATGTAGCGCATGCGCGACACGATGACCTCCAGGATGGGACCCCGGTCCGCACCCAGCAGGTGAATCTCGTCAATCACCAGCAGTCCCACCTGGAGCAGGCGGCGCAGGCGTGCCGAGTCGGTGGCGGGCGAGGTGCCAGGCGTGCGGGCACCCGACAGGTGGCACAGCATGCCCAGTGGGCAAAGGGCTCGGCGTGTCACACAGAGACAAGCCCCACCGTGCACACTCGTGCCCCTCCCGCCACCTCTCCACCCTTGTTAACAAGCCGGCAGGCCTGGCATCGCCTCTTGGGCGGGCAGCCCACCTTGCGGACGTACGACCGGCTGCGCCAGTTGCGGGAGATGCCGTCCCACTTCTCGGGGGTGCAGATGATGACGTCCGCGGCCAGCAGGGCGTGCTGCGGGGCAGGCAGAGGGTGGCAGGGGGGCGAGGCGTTGGCGCAGCCCTCGGCGCAGTCCAGCCCTGCTGCACTACAGCCGCACTTTACGCCTCGCGCAGGCTGCCCCCCGTCTCGCCATCCCAGCGCCACACATCCACCCGCCATCACAACCACGTCCACCGGCCCCGCCCCAGCCCACCCACCATGTCTGGCGTATAGTCACCGGTCAGCTCCACCAGCCGCTTGCCCAGCGCCCGGCAGAAGCCCGCGCCCCAGTCCTTGATCCTCTCCCGCACCAGGGCCTTGAGGGGCGCCACGTAGATGACCTGTGGAGCATGTGCGCATGTGTGGTGGTGAGGGAGGGAGGGAGGGAGGCAGGAAGGGGTGGCCGTGCCGGTGAGGGCGAGCGGCGCCAGATGCGGGGCAGGGTACACGCTGCAAACAGGTGGAGCGGCCAGCAGTGGACAACGCACTGCCGCCGCCGCCGCCGTCATCACCACGCACCTTCTGTCCCGGGTGCTGGGAGAAGAGGCGCAGCATGGCCAGCTCGGCTGAGATGGTCTTGCCGGAGCCTGTGGGGGCGCCCAGCAGCACGGGGTGGTCGGTGTGGTACAGCGTGTGGAAGGCCTGTCAGGGCGGGAGGAGGGGAGGAAAGGGTTGGTGTGCATGTGCTGATGCAAGTGGTGGGGCACCACGGTCCCACCACCGCGCTGTTGCTCCGGCCTGCACCTGCTTGCCGTGCCCCGCGAGTCCCCTGCTCCTGCCCCACACCCACCCGGCTACCCACACTCTCACTTGCGTCTGGATGGGGTTAAAGTGGGAAAACTTGTACAGCGCCTCGTATGCGGGGTTTCCCAGGGCGCTGACGGGCAGCGGGTCCAGGTCAAGGAGCTCTGCAGGCAAGGGGGCAGGGAGGGGCGATGGGCAGCAGCAGCGGGAGAGAAGGAGGATTACCAGGGAAGGTGGGGTGCGCCGGAGAGAGCGAGGAGAGGGCAGGGGAGAGCAGGAGGCACCCATGGCCTTTGGCACCAAGCGACCCCAAGATCGCAGCTGCTGCTGCTGGAACCAAACAGGCGGCAGCCGCACACACACCTGTGTGGGGCGGGTGGCGCTCCGGCAGGATGAGGCCCTTGAAGCTCACAGGCAGCAGGGCCTCGGCGCCCAGCCACTGCAGTGATGCAGGCGCGCAGCAGGCAAAGCGTGTCAGCGGCATGCAACGAATGCCGGTAAGTGAGCGGCAGCCCTCGACCTTAGCTGCTTTGCCAGCTTGCCTGCACGTTCCTGCACCCGCCTGCCCGCAAATAAATCCGGCGTGGCACTTGCCCGGCTGCCCCAGCCAGCCAGCCACCCACCAAGGCTCCCCCTCACACACATACACCAGTTTCGGCGCCTGCCTGTCCAGCCCAGCCCCCCACCTGGTCTGACACCACGCGAATGTAGTACTGAGAGGGCAGCGGCTCAAAGATGGGCACAGTGAAGGCCACCCGCTGCTCCCCCTCCCGCATCATCTTCTTGGTCAGGATCCAGGTCTCTGCGCAGGGCACAGCGTGCACAGCACGGGCATGACGTGGCACAGTCCGCACAGCGTGAGGCCCGACCAGGCGTATGGCAAGGCGCAGCATCAGGCCGTTGCTCTGCCCGTAAGGGTAGGTGGTGGAGGCGGGGTGAGACCCCCAAGCAGTGGTGGCCCAGGCAGCAGCGCCAGCCGGTCGCAGCCAGTGGCAGGCACGCCCACCGCTGTGGTAGATATGTTCGTTGTCGGAATCCTCCACCCACAGCAGCCACTTGAGCGCGTTGCCGTGCACTCTGCGGGGCGGGGGCGCAGAGGAGGGAGCAATCAGTGACTGTGGTGGGGTGATGAGGGGGTGGTGGTAGGATATGTGTGGCTGGCCGAGTCGCGGGCAGGAACTTTGGCAACACAGCCGCTGGCAGCAGCCAACAGCTGGCCACCCCATGCCTCAAACCAGCCCCCACCCCTCGGGCACCCACCCGTCCTTCCAGGTGAAGCTAGGGGTGATGGTGAGCTGGATGCGCAGCACGGTGCGGGTGATGGGGTGCAGCTGAGCCTCCAGCTGCATCAGCGTGCACAACACCTCGGTCATGCCACATGGTTCACGTGTTTGCTGGGCAGCAACAAGGACACATCAGCTTGAGCCCTGCCAGCCTTGCAGCAGGCATGTGCGTGTGGAACTGCCTGGTCAGGGTCACTCTCCCCTGGCCTTGCCTGGAGGTAGGGGAAACTCTGCACGCAGGTGGCAATCTGGTTGCCGGCGGCAGGGTGGTGCAGCATGCTGCCTATCTCCCGGGGCTCCATGTCCTGCGGGTGGGTAGGTGGCGATAATGGCTGGGTGGATGGCAACTGGGTCATGGCAACTGGGTCATGGCAACATGCAATGAGAAAGATGGAGGCACGGGGCCCCATCCAGAAACAGGGCGGCACAGGCACTCTCCGGCTCATCCATTCCTCAACTCGGCCCTTTGACCCACAGACTGCACCCTTGCCAGCTCAGCCTCACCGCCAGCATGTCCAGGCTGATCTGGCGGTCCTCCAGCTTGCGCAGCAGCTCGTGCCTCAGCTGCTGCTCGAACTGGCGCAGGGGGTGCTGCTCGGGCCACAGGCGCAGCTCAAAGGCCTGCAGGGCAGGCACCATCACCGCATGGGCATGCGTGCACGGCACGGTGGAACACACGGCAGCAGCAACACACACGAGAGGAAGCAGGTGCAATGCCAACGCAACACAGCGAGGTGGCGAGTCCAAGCTCCCTACTGATGCTGGCGCTGCCCTTCAGTCAGCAGCCCCACCTTGCTCATGGTGAGGCACAGCTCAGTCGCGCTGGACCAGCCTCGGCGCAAGCAGATCTCGAACAGAGCCCGGGAGATGCGGGGGGCGTTGGAGGAGACGTACATGAGGTCTGCTGTGAGGCTGAAGGACTCGACCCGCGCGCGGCTGATGTAGGCCTGGAGGTGGCAGGCAGGCAGTGGGATGGTGAGGGGAGGGGGCACAAACTGTCAGCTGTACAGCCGATACCGGCAGCAGGCGTCGCAGGCTATGTTTGGCAAGGTGTCAGCCACGGGTCTGTACCCCTTAGCCTCCCCCCTGTCCCACCCGCCCACCCACCTGCAGCAGCACGTTGGCCTTGCCGCGCTTGTTGTCTCCACCGCCCTTGACTTCGTAGGGGCACACCTCCCGTACCAAGGTATCCAGCTCGGGCAGCTCCTCATCCCGTACCGCCAGGTTCTCAAACTCTGTGGCACCAGGGGTGGGGACGGGTGTGTGGGCGGGCAGTGGCGGGGCAGTGGCGCGGGGCATGCTGACGAGCACCACCGCACTCAGGGCGGCAGGTGGGGCCCGCTCCGGTCCATCCCTCACTTCCCACGCACACACAGGCGCACACCCCACCACCACCATCAACGCCCCACCCCACCAGAGCTCTGCGCAATCATGGACAGCACATCTGCCTCCCCCATGTGCGGGCGCAGGTGCTCGTTGAAGACGAGGATGGAGGAGTGGCGGATGTAGTAGTGGGAGGCCACGCGCCCCAGCTCTGCAGGTGAGAGGCGCGGTGGACTTCCTCACAAGTGGCGCAGCCAGAGAGCACGCGGCAGCAACATGGAGTGGAACCCCGAGCCTCCTGGGTCGATCTGCCTTCAACCTCTGCTCCACCTCCCCGTCCATGCCACCTCCCTGCCTACGACCATAGCCGCCGCATTGCGCCATGCACTGTACACAGGCATACCTGTGACATACAGGTTGCCCGAACGCTCGTCGAAGCGGGCCATCTTGCTGCGTTCCAGCTCCCGCGCAGCCTCCGTGATCAGCTTGCGTCTGCGGGGTGGGGGGGGGGGCATGGGCAGCGCGTGTGGTGGCGGATGTGTGCATGGATGACGAGGTGTGGGGGCGACGAGTGTGTGTGTGAGAGGAGTGGGAGCGAGAGGTGGGGCAAGGGGGAGGTGCAGCGGGAGGCAGGCAGGGGTCCCTTCCTGCGCACCTGTGCCCCTCCAGGGGAGGATCCGCCGACAGTTCCTCCCAGGCGATGCCATATGCCAGAGGGTTCTGCGGGTGCAAGGGCAGGCGGTGGTGGGGGGATGGGGCGGAGTAAGCGGAGAGAGACAGAGTCATGGCAGGCCGAGCTGCTACCACCAGAGCCACACACGCACACACACGTACATCCCCACGCCCCACCCACCTGTGTCATGCGTGTGTACAGGTACGTGTATGACAGCCACTTGCTCGCCTCGCGCACATTCGTCACCTGCAGCAGCCAGGCGCAGGGCCCCGCCACATTGCCGCTCGCGCACCACCGCAACCACAACCATCACTTCCACCACCATCTATGTCTCCCCCTTGCTCCCCCTCCCTCCCTCCCTCCCTGCCCTCCCTCACCGTGCCCAGCACAATCTCGGCATTCAGGTGGTCCACCAGTCCCGCAGTGAATTGGCTCTCGATGGGCACCTGGTGCGTCAGCATGCTCAGGTAGTGCGCCAGCTTGTCGTGGGTGGTGAGGATGATGCCTGGGTGGGGTGGGTGGGGAGGAGGCAAGGGGCGAAGTGCAGCAGTGGGGACGGGAGTGAAGTCGGGGGGGTCAGTATGAAATTCATTATCCAAGGGGGTGGGGCCGCTCCCAGCAAGCAGTGGGGCACAGAGATCAGACAAACGGGATGACGGCTGCCGGAGCAGCAGTACCAGAGGACCAGCATGCAGTACCTTCGCCGGTGTCTTGGAACTGCGGCCGTCCTGCCCGCCCGAAAACCTGCTGCACGTCCAGCATGCCTGGCAGGGCCGGGCGAGCAGCGGGGAGCGGCTCAGTGCAGCAAGACAGCAAGCCGCACTGTGCGCGCAGCCCGCTGCCTTGCAGGCTGCCTCCCATGGTCCCCTCCTGCATACTGCTTCTCACGCCTGCCCCTCCCCGGCCTGGCCCCGCCTGCCCTTCCCCCTCACTCTCTCACCCAGGTCTGTGAACCCTCCCTTCTGCGGGCTGTACAGCTGCGTGCCCTTGATGATCACGGTGTGGGCGGGCAGGTTGACGCCCCAGGCCAGAGTGGCGGTGCAGCACAGCACCTGCGCGGCAGGGCGCAGGCGTGCGTGGGAGGGTAGGGGTTGGGTTGGTTGGGGTGGGGGGTGGGGTCAGACGCCAGCACGGGGGCAGGTGAGGGCACAGCAGGCCAGGTGAGCTGGAAACAGGGCAGCTGACCTTGATGAGCCCCTGCCCAAAGGCTCGCTCCATGAGGTTCCGGTCCGACCGCACCATGCCCGCGTGGTGGATGCCCAGCCCTGCACCGCGGCACCAGGGAGGAAAGGAAGTGCAAGGCAGGCAGGCGGGCAGGCAGGCGGGGCTCCGTGAGGCTAGCACAGGAAAGCAGCAGCGGGAGAAGCTCCTCTCCTGCCGCCGCTGCTGCAGCCAGGCAGAAAGGCAGCACACGGAACACCCACACGAACGCAGCTTCTGCCGCGAAGGCGGCGACCTGTCCACCCACCCGCGTCACAACGATACAGCACATGACTGCTCAGGCCACCCACCTGCGTCAAACAGCTCCCCAATCTCCCGGTTCTGCGACTTCTTCATGTCCCTCTGCAGGTAGGGGAAGGCCTGCAGGGACAGGGGGGCAGGCGCAGGCACGCGGTGCGCGGTTGCCTGCCAGGAGCCGCAAGCAGCTGGACCGCTCTGCGTCAGGCGATGTGCCGTCCCGGCCTCCTCTGGTCCACCCTTTTGCAGCATCCAGCAGCTCACAGCCAAGCCAACAGCCCACAGCACCGTTGCCCCCGCACCTCCTCCAGGGTGCAGTCGAACAGGCTCTGCTCCCCGTTCTGCTGTGCCTTGAGCGCCAGCATGCGGGCCGTCTTGCCCGTGTCCTTGCGGCTGCAGCAGTGGGGGGGCCACGCCAGCAGCGCGTTGGTGCAGGCAGCGGCGGAGGGGGCACGGGTAGCCGACCGCCGCGGCGGCTGGAGCCAGGATGGCGGCAGCCCTGCGCTACACACCAATCTGCCCATTTGTTCCATCTGAGTGATCAGAAACCACGCCCCCACCCACCCCACCCCCCAGCCCACCTGTGCACGAACACCATGGCCTGGAAGCCCTTCTTGAGGGAATCGGTGACCTTCTGGTAGCACACCTCGTCCATGGCGTTCAGGCGGGCCATCATGTTACGCTCGCTGAACCCCACAAACTGCATCTCCAGCGGTACGGGGCGGTACGATGCGTCAAAGTGGAACAGGCCTGCGGTGCAGCCGGGGGTCCAGTGGGGTTTGGATGGGTGGAGGGGCGGGGAAGTGTGAGCGTGTGATGTTGGGGCAGCACCTAAAGTCCCGGCACCTCGGACACGTCAGTCCAGCCCAGGCCTGGCCAGGCCGGCACACAGCGCAGCTTGGTCTCCCACAACTGCTGTGCTCCCTCCCTTACGCTGCGTTGCACCCAATCCACCACACCCCAACCCTCACCGCTCTCCGAGTTGACCCCAAGGAAGCGCCCCACATCCCGGTAGTTGGGCAGGGTGGCCGACAGCCCCACGATGCGGATCATGCTCTGGCTGCTTTCCACCTGCCCAGGGGCACAGGCCAGCAGGCGGAGGCGCTGTCAGGCGCAGCCCCCAGCAGGTGCCGGTAGCGAAGGAAGGGCTCGCCTCCAAGCACACCACACCCCCTCCCACACTTGGCGCCCGTGCCGGTCCCACCTGGCGCGTGGTGCGAGCCACCAGCGTCTCTATGACCGGCCCCCGCTCATCATTCAGCAGGTGCACCTCATCGATAATCAGCAGCCGCACGATGGCGGCCACGCTGACCTGCCGGGTTGCGCCGAGGCAAGAGCAGAGGGACCAGGGCAAAGGGCACTGAAGGGTCAGAGGGTCAGAGTCAGCATGCAGGAGAGGTGGGGAGGGCAGGGGAAGGCGAGGCGGGGAGGTGGGGAGGCACCGGCGGGCGCGCCGCAGCTCACCTCGCCACCCTTGCGCGTGATCACATCCCACTTTTCGGGAGTGGTCACAATCATCTGCAGGGCAGCAGGCACGCGCCACGTCAGCGCCCGCATGGCAAGGCACGGCCTTGGACGGTGCAGGAAAGGCGAGCAACGCAGGCCGGCCCTTGCCTGCGTCTCCGCCAGCTCCTTCTTGCTCAGCTGCATGTCGCCAGTCAGCTCCCGCACAGACAGCCCTGCACCACAGACGCAGGCAACACAGCACCAGGTCATGGCCAGGGCCGCATGCTTTTGGGCAGCAGTTGAGGTCCCTCCAGTAGAGCTGCACATGAATCAGCCTGGGGCTGTCGCTGGCCCAGCAAGCTATGCACTCACCCAGGGGCTGCAGGCGCTTGCCAAAGCTGGCAGCCATCTCAGCGGCCAGCGCCTGCACCACAACAAGTGGCAGGCCATAATGGGAGGGGTGGAAAATTGCCACTGTGGTGGAAAATTGCCGCGCGCCTGGCTGGTGGCAGGTAGGCTGGCTGGCTGGCTGGCAGTAGGGCCACTCACGGCTCACCTTCATGGGCGCCACATACACCACCTTGAAGTCTGCCTTGCTGATCACGCCGTGCGACATGTTGGCGCCCACCTCGCGCAGCACGCTCAGCATGGCGATGTTGGTCTTGCCCGCGCCTGAGGAGGGCGACGGGGCAAGAATGCAAGGGGCCATCAGAGGAAGGGGGCAGTCACAGGGAGGCGGTGCGGCAGCAGGTGCGCCGCACCAGCCTGCCAGCCACCAGCCACCCGCCCGCAGGCCAACCAACCAGCCCTCCCCCCACCTCCTTTCTGCCTGGCACGCCGGCCGCACCTGTGGGCGCGCAGACCAGCATGTTTTCGTTGCTGTAGAAGGCGGCCTGGAAGATGCGGCTCTGGATGCGGTTCAGGGTCTTGTAGCCGCTGAATGCCAGCTGCGCCCACTCAGGCAGCTCCTCAATCTGCGCAGGGTTTGTGGCAGTTCTGAGGCGCATGATTGGCTCCACCTCGCGCTACTCCAACGCTTCGTCGGCAGGGCCTGCACCATCACGGCCACCAGCAGCAGGCTGCCTCCCGCCCCTGCCTGCGCCCCCACCTTGACAAGGTGCTCCCCAGGCGGCGGCGCTGCGGGCTTCACCGCCGGCACGAGCACCTCCTCATACCCCTTGTATGTCCTGCCGGGCAGCAGGAGGGGTGGCGGGCACGGCAGGGCCGCAGGGGTCAGCAGGAACAGCAGGCGCAGCAGGCGCGTGCACTCCGGCGGCGAACAGCGCCAGCGAGGCAAGCCCGGCAGCGCCACAGCGGCACAGGGGAGGGCAGCAGGCGGGGCGCACTTGCGCTGCGTGCCCTTGGGGAGCGTGCCGCGCGCCATCAGCCCGTCGCCATCGCCGATCCGAAACTCCACTCCATTCCCCAGGCTGCAGGCAGGCGGGCGCGTGGATAGGTGTAGGGCAAGTGCGCTGGCGGGGATGCTCCCCTGCTGCGCGGATGGTCACTCCCTGAACCAAGCAGGACAAGCAGAGATCCCAGCAGGCAAGCAGGCCAGGCCAGGCGGGGCGCACTTGAGCCGCGTGTGCGCCGTCTCCCGCTCCATCTCCTCCTCCACCACCAGCAGCAGGCCGTAGGCGCTGCACCAGGCGAGAGCAGGCACACACAGGGGCGGGGCATAGCTTCAGCACGACAGCAAGACTGGCAGATGCAGACTCTTGATGAGCGGCAGCTGTGCTTGCTTGCTTGCGGTAAAGCAGTCCCGCTCCCCACTGCACCTGACCCAGTCGGCATCGGCATCCCCTGGTTCTGCCGCCGCTGCGGCGCTGGCGCCGCCCTTGGCGCCCGCCCGCCGCTGCGCCTTGCGCTCCAGCTTGTGCATCAGTTTCTGCGGCAAAGGAGTGGTACATGCCAACACAAGATCGACTGCGGTACAGGTGGTGGTACCGGACAAGAGCATCAGCAGCGCCAGTTTGCCCCTCGCTCGCCTGTGACTCGGACATGACAGTGACGGTACTGCCATAGCTGGGCATGGCCGCCGCCGCCTTGTCCGCCTCCTCCGCCTCCCGCATCCCCGACACCACCCGCCGCACATTGGCGGCGATGGAGGCGCGCTGCTGGAGCAGGTCGCCAATGTGCTCAAAGACCGCATCACCCATCAAATCGAACAGCTCGGCGGCCAGCTCGTCGTCGCTGCGGCCTGCTCGGGAGCGTGGGATCCACGGCGCAGTACAGGGCAGCTGCTGAGCATGCTGGGTTATGTGGACAGCAGGGCAGGAGAGCCGCGATGAAAGGGAGAGAGCCGGGCAGCGGCAGGGACCAGCCAGGCACAGCGGCGGTGCAGGCAGGGCTGGCGTGTCGGGCTCACCAGACAGCAGCGTGCGGCAGACGGCGGTGGCGACGGTGTCATCGCCGTCGCTGGCGCCCGTGACCCGCTGGCACCACTGCAGCAGCCAGCGGGCGCCTGCCTCTGCATTCAGCACCCGCCCCTTGGCCCCAAACACATCCGCCTCCACAGCAGCCTGCTCCGCAGCCGTGGCCACCCGAGGCGCAGACGGCTTTGGTGCAAGCGCCGCCGCAAAAGCGGCGGCAGAGGCCGCAGCTGCGCCGCCGTCGGCGCCACCGACGGCTGCGGCATAGGCCTCGGCAGCCACATCAGGCGTGACGCCGCACAGCGCCAGCACAGCCTCTTCAGCTGACATGGCAGGCACAGCGGGCAAGTCGTGCTCCGCCCGAGGCCCCAGCTTGCCGTCGTCGCCGCCATCCACACCCAGCTTGCCCCCCTGCTGCGTTGGGTTGAGCTGCTGCTGCCAGCGCAGCAGCGCCTGCTGCTGCTTGGACAGGTGCAGCAGAGCCGCATCCTCCACCCTGCCCAGCTCCCCCTCGAGTTCCCTCCTGCATCCCTCGCAGAGCAAGTCAGCAATGGCCTTTGGAGGCTAGACGCGCAGAAAGCACAGGCACCTTCCCAGCAAACAGCAGCAGGCACCCCAAGCCAGCCAGACTGCCAGCTCAGGTTGCACCTGGCCTTCTGCAGCGCCGCCAGCGGGGCGCGCCCGCGGTCCAGGTCTGGCGGGTGAGCGCGCAGGGCCTGCCAGGCCACCCCCGCCGCCGCCGCCACCTCCTCGCTGCTGGCCTCCCCGCCCAGCAGCTGCGCCACGGCTCTCATGTACTTCTCAAAGTCCTCCCGGGCTGCCTTGGGGGCACCTGACCAGCTGCCCAGCACCGCAGACACGAGCTGGGAGCGGGCTCTGGACACCTGCGCAGGAACGGGGCGGCAGCAGCGGCAGCGCAGCCGTGCTTGGTGCGAACAAGGCACGCGAGCAGGCATGCGGCCTGGCGTGGAGCGTCAGGATCAGGGGTGCGGTCGGCTCCCACCTGCATGTCTGCCCGCTCCTGCCGTCGCTCCTGCAGCAGCTGGTTGCGCTGCTGCAGCAGGTGCTGCAGGTCGGGCAGCTGCAACACCGAAGCGCTGGCGCTGGCGCTGCCGCCGCCTCGGCTTCTGCCGCTGCCGCTGCCGCCAGGCGCAGTGCCCAGGGCGGCACGCAGCATGCCTGTGAGGCGTGGCACCTGCAAGCAGCAGGTGGCCGGATCCAGGTCAGAAAGTCATTCAATGCACTCTGCTCTCCAAGGGCACGGGGGTGCCAGAACAGCAAGTCCGGCTTGGCGGGCGGCCTCGGGCGGGCGGCAGCGGGTAGGTGGGCAGCTGGCGCGTGCCTCCAAGGCCTGGCTCCCATCACTAAGCGCCTGCCCGCTGCCCATTCTTGCACCCCCGAGCTCTCAACACCGAGCACGGGACACGAGCATGTGTCTCGGTAGGCCGTGTGATCGGCAGGCCGTGCCCAATTGGCAATCTGCAATGCATGGGCGCAGGGTGCCTCTCTGACGTCAATGGGCAGCCGGCAGGTACACTTGGGCGGGCCCAAGTGTACACCTCCTCGATGTGCTGTCGGTAAGCCCCCCGGAGGGCATGGTGCATTGGGTTGTCACCCGCAGTCCCTCAAATTGTCTCAGACGGAGCGGTGCACGCCATCGGCGCTCATCACCGGTGCCCATCGCTCGTTTACCTGGCGCGGCAGCCGCCCCCTGAGGCAATCGGCGATCGGTTGGTGCAGCCATGATCGGAGCGATCGCCACCGGCGCCCTCCTTTTCATCTTCCTGGCCTACGCCATTCCCCACTTCATCGTGGCCTGGTTCTACAAGACCAAGAACCTGAAGAAGGCCTACAATGCAGAGTGGGCGCTGGTCACCGGCGCCAGCAGCGGTGGGCGTCCTGGCCACAGGCACTGGCGGCAGTACCCGCCGCCAACCTCCGTGCCGGCAGCAACCAGCCATCATGGCTTGCCTCCTGCCTCTCCGAGACATGGCGCGCATGCTGCCCTGCATGCCTTAACCTCACCCGCTGCCGCCCTCTATATGCAGGCATCGGCAAGTCGATCGCACGCAAGCTGGCCGGGCAGGGCCTGAGCGTGGTGCTGGTGGCTCTGGGGGATGACCTGCTGGATGCCACACACAAGGAGCTGAGCGAGCAGTACCCGCGGGTCACCTTCAGAAAGGTACAGCGCTGGCGATGGGCACAGACCCGCTTCTGCCCTTTGCCAGCCGTGCCGAGCCGGCGATGCTCCCATGGCCTCCCTGCCTCCCTGGTTCCATGCCCTGCCTCCACCCTCCCTCGCTCCCTGCGGTCCTCCCGTCGGCAACTGCCATGTCCTGTCGCCTTGCTTTTCCCAGGTGGGCGTCAACCTGGGCAAGCCCGGCTACATGGACGCGATCGCCAAGCAGACGCGCGACATCGACATCCAGGTGGTGTTCTGCAACGCTGGCTACGTGCTCACCGGCTTCTTTGTGGACGTGTGAGTGGTGTGGGGCTGGGCTGCTGCCGGGGCCTTCCTTTTTGCTGCTGTCTGGAGGTGGTGGTGCGGTGGTGGGGGCTTTGTCGGAGGCGGGCACATCCGGCGTCCACTCAGCAGGGATGCCCCTGGTCGACAGTGGATGCCCCACACAGCTGCCGCCTGCTTGCCCCGCCCCCCACCCTTTGTCCTCCATCCCCCCTCCCTCCCTGTCGCTCCCCGTGCAACCCCTGCAGGCCCGCCGACCAGCAGATGTGCAACCTGGAGTGCAACGCCGTCAGCGCGGTGCAGGTCACACACCTGCTGCTGGGCCGCATGCGCGCCAAGAAGCTGCGCGGCTGCTTTGTGTACACCAGCTCGGGTGGGTGCAAGGCTGGTGTTTGTTGTGGCGGTACTGTCGTTGTTGTTGTGGTGGTGGTTTTGGCGGCCCCAGGGTTGCAGTGTGCAGCGCAGTGTGCAGGCAGCGCCGCGGTGCCAGGTCTGCCCCAGGCACCTGCCTCGCGTGCCCAGCCCGCTCCCCTGTGCCTGCCGCCTGCCCGCAGCCGCCGCCATGATCCCCAACCCCTTCAGCGTACTCTACGCCTCGACCAAGTCATTCCTTTCGGGTCAGCTTCCAGCCAGCAAGCAAGCAAGCAAGCCCCGCCCTGCCTTGTCCAGCTCCTCAATGAAAAACCCAACAAGCGCAGTCCGGCCCAGCAGGCGCCAAGCAGAGCAGGCTGCCCGGCCGCCAGGCTGCGCTGCCAGCCACCTACCCGCCTACCCATGCACACACCCTCGCCCCTGGCCCCTGCAGCCTTTGGCGCCTCGCTGGCGGCCGAGGTGCGGCCGCACGGCATCGACGTGCTTGTCTTTCACCCCTCCCCCGTGGCCACCCGCTTCTACGACAAGGCAAGCCTTCTGCCGCTGCCTTGCCACGTACCCTACCCACCAGCAGGCAGGGCAGGAGGGCACAGGCCCCGCTCGCTGGTTCACCCCTCGAGCATGCCTCGCAGCCTGGGCGTGCTGGCTATGCCTCCTCCCAAGTCCATCTGCCCTGTGCCTCCCTCGCTATGCAACAGCCCACCAGCATGCAGAGACACACCACACCACATCACTCCTCTGCTGCAGGCCCACAAGCTGGACGCTATGGAGTTCTTTAAGAAGTTTGCGGTTGACCCAGAGGAGCTGCCAGACACGGGTGGGTGGTGGGGTGGGGTACCCAAGTTTCACGCCGTGTGTGTGTGTGTGATGGGGGTTGCGTGTGTGTGTGCTTTGCACGTGTGTGTGCGTGTTGATGTGGAAGGGCGAGAGGTGGGCCGTCGTGCCATCAGGGAGGCCCTGGCATGCGCGGGCGCCAAACATGTCGCCTTTGCTGGGCTGTGCACTGCAGTGTTTGCGTCCATCGGCCGCATGGTGTGGCGCGACGTGGGGCCCACTGCTATCTGCTTCCGCCTGCTCATGAAGGTGTGTTTGTGTGTGTTGGGGGGCAAGGTGTCTTGGGCTGGGTTACTTCAGTGGCATGGGATGCATGGGAGGGGTTGTCGGACGTCCCGCTGCTGCCTGCCCAGCCAGCCATGAACCACTGCTTGTTGCTGGCTTGCCCGCTGGCTTGCACCGCAGCTCGTGGACTACAACCTGATGGCGTTTGCGACGGCGGTGTTTGCGCCCTACATGGCCGACTTCAAGCGGTACGCCAAGAAGGACGGATGAGCTTGGCGGCCTCCTCTAGCCACAGCTGGAAAGCGGTGCTGGCCTGGCCAGCGCTGTGGGCTGCTGGGACCGAAAGCGTGGAAGACCACGCAGCGGCAGAGCTGAAGAGACGGGAGCTGAAGAGACTGTGCGTGCTACCGTCCTTTGCACAAGCATTGCCCAATAGTGTTTTTTATTGAGAGAATGGCAGCACTGTTGCAACCTGCTCCCACCCCGGCAGTCATCCGCCGCTGTCGCTGTCTCAAAGCCCTGCCGCCGCCTGCTGGGCGGGGCGCCAGCTAGGCATGAAATGCTCGAGCCCTAACCTAGCGGCTGCATCCACTCAATCACGCAGTGCAATCCACGCGTATTCAGTTGTAGGTTGGCCCTTTTGGCAGCGCATGCTGCCGGCACCATGACCAGTCTCGGCGTTGGCTTCAGCTGGCGGGCCTGCAGGTGCGTGGAACGATGATAGCACTCGTGTTGAGTGGCATGCGTGCTTGCCGCGCTGCGTCGGCTGGCCACTCTTAACCAGCTGCCGCCGCCTGCCGCTCTACTCGTTGAGTGCAGGGCCACGGCAGATGCCGCCACTCCGGCTTGGCTGCGCGTAGCTGCCTCCAGGCGTCAACATGGCGAGGGAGGCTGCATGCGTGCGGTGAGCGCCGCGGCCGAGGCGGCAGCGGCGGCAGGGCAGGAGGCGGGGGCAGCTGACGACGCTGAGGCGCCCTCTGCTGCCTATGTTCACCTGCCCTTCTGCAAGGTGAGTGGAGGCTGCAGCTTTGCGGCCAGCAGCTGTGGCCGCTGCAGCAGTGCCGCCGCCAGCACATCACAGGCAGCAGGCAGGCCCGCACAGCCCTCCTGCCTCCAAGCTGCTCCGCTGACGCCGTTCCCGCTGGTGTGTGTTGCCGCAGCGCAAGTGCTCCTATTGTGACTTCCCCGTCATTGCGGTGGGCAAGGACCTGGCAGGGACGCCGCACGTGCAGGTCGGTGCCTGCTGCTGGCCAGCGGTGCTCGGCCTTGTGCTCTACGTGTGCGGCGGTAGGCGAGGGCGGCCACGACATGACTCATGTGAGCACACCAGTTCTGCTGCCCTGTGTGCAGGACAACATGCAGCGGTATGTGGAGATGGTGGTTCAGGAGATAGAGGCCAGCCAGCGCCTGAACAGCGAGCCCCTGCAGTCGGTTTTCTTTGGGGGAGGTGGGCTGCGCCTGCGCCTGCTTCCGTGGCTGCTGCCGCTGCGGCTCGGGCTCTGGGCTGTTGCCGTTCTGGGTGGCGCATCCCAGCTGCCTCATGCTGCCGCTGTCTGAAAGCTGAAGCTTGACTGCCGCTGCGGCCACCCTCATGTGCTGCCCGCCGCCGCAGGCACCCCCTCCCTCATCTCGCTGCCGCTGCTGGAGCAGCTGCTAGCGGCGCTGGACCAGCGGTTTGGGCTGGCGGCGGGAGCAGAGGTGTCGATTGAGGCTGACCCAGGCACCTTTGATGCCGCCCGCCTGCGCAGCTACATGGGGATGGGGGTCACCCGGGTCAGCGTGGGCGTGCAGGTGGGTTGGCTAGGGTGGGCTGGGTAGGCCACTTGGCGGCTGGGCACGGCACTGGCGCCGGGTTGGTGCAGAAGTTGACCTGGTGCGGAGTGGAGCGGAAGGGGGATGGCCACCAAGCTGCTTCTGGCTGTTGACCCACGCTGCCCCTGGCTGCTCACAAACCTCTCCCCGTCTGTCCCCTGCCCTCACCCTTTTCCCGCTACGCCCGCCGCCTGTTTGCCTGCAGTCGTTCCAGGACGAGCTGCTGGCGCTGTGCGGGCGGGCGCATGACGCGGCGGACGTGTACCGCGCCATAGAGGCAGTGCACGCGGCCGGCGTGCCCTCCTGGAGCCTGGACCTCATGTCGGGGCTGCCGCAGCTCACGCAGGAGCTGTGGCAGCGGTCGCTGGAGCAGGCCTTGGATGCGGCGCCGCACCACATCTCAACCTACGACCTGCAGGTGAAGGACGGCTGTGGCTGCTGGGAGGTGGTGGTGCCACGCTCGTGTCACCTGCCGTGCGCCGTGAATGCCGCCTGCTTTGCCGCAGGGCCGAACGGGCCTGTCGGGCCTGCCCCTCTTACTCGTTGCCACCCTCCCCCCCGCCCCCCCGTGCGGCTGATTCCCGGCAGGTGGAGGAGCACACGCCATTTGCCAAGCGGTACTGGCCAGGAGAGGCGCCGCTCCCCAGCGACGACGCGGCGGCGGACATGTACTGCCAAGCGAGCCACACGCTGCGGGGCGCTGGTGGGCGCACAACAGAATACATATGTTTATTGCGTTTCCCTCGTCTCCCCAGCCCGCCAGCACCGTGGCCTTCCCTGGCTCTCAGTATGGGATCCCGTGCTCCCACCACCACCAATGCCCTGGCACCGGTCCTCCAGGGCTCCATCCCCTGTTCCCACCTCTCCCTCTCCTGCCTGCATGCCACCCATACAGGGTTTGAGCATTACGAGGTCAGCAACTATGCGCTGCCGGGCCACCGCTGCCGCCACAACATGGTGTACTGGCAGGGGGGCGCTTTCTACGGGCTGGGCCTGGGGTCTGCCTCCTACCTGCAGGCACGTGGGCGCGCAGCTGGCAGCGCCACCCACCTGATTGGCCGCCACCAGCTTGCTGGGCGATGCCGGTTGCCCGGCAGCTGTGTGCTGGCTGCCACTAGCTGCAGCGCGCCGTGTCTAGTCCCGTCCCCAGCTGCGTTCGTTGTGCTGCCATCTGTGGTGCCACAAGCTCTGACACCAGTCTGTTGCCGTCCCACCCTCTTCTCTGCCAGCAGGGCCGCCGCTTCAGCCGCCCCAAGCGGCTGAACGCCTACAAGCAGTGGCTGGAGCAGTTTGCGGCAGATGCAGAGCAGCTGGGCCCGCGGGTGCCCGGCGCCTTTCTGCCGCCCGAAAGCGCCGATGAAGTGCTGTTGGATAGTGTGATGCTGCGCCTGCGGCTGGCAGACGGGCTGGACCTCTCCCAGCTGGCTGCACGGCACCCACAAGGCGAGGAGGCGGCCGCGCTGGTGGCGGCTGCGCTGCGGCCACACGTAGAGCGTGGCTGGGCGGTAGCCAGCAACGCCAGCAGCAGCGGCAGCAGCAGCGGCGGCAGCGCTGGGGGCACGGTGCGGCATGTGCGGCTGGCGGATCCCCAGGGCTTTGTGATGTCGAACGATATCATCAGCGACGTCTTTGCCGCGCTGGACATCACACAATAGGGCTGGAGCTGTAAACTGATGTGGCCTTCAGGAGTGTGATCATCCACACTTATGAAATGCTGCAGTGGCGGCGCCGCCAGCACAACCGCTCGGCGGTTGTGGGCGGCGGGGCATCCCGTTGTCTTGATGGCTGGCCAGCCCACCATTTCTCGTGCCTGCTCCTGTCACGGCAACCGGCACGCAAGATTCACGTTTTGATCAGTCAGACCTGCAGTACAGATCAGGCTGACGCATGGACTGGTCCCCCTTGCAGACCCGGCCAGCGCTCATGCCGCGCCATTCTCACCCAATCGACACCCTCTGCAGATCTTTCAAACGCTGTTAGCCTTCACTAGGGGTCCTAGCACAAGGTGGGGACATTCCCTGCCGGCATGTCATGGGGCTTCCCGCAGGGCGCTGCAATTGGCGCACCCCGCAGCGGTCGTGGCGAGGTTTATCACTAGCAAGACAATGGAGCCGGCTGCAGGGCCCCATCCAAGCCTGGAAGGCCGGCACCGACCCCCCACGCCTCCGCCTCGCGTGCTGCAGGCTGCGGCTTTGGCTCCTTCTCCCACACCCAGGCACGAGCTAGAGGCGATGAGGTCGCTGTTCGTGGCAGCGCTGCTGCTGGCTGCCGTCTGTGGAGGTGCGGGGCGCGGCAGCCCAGTCGGCCTTGCATCGCCCGCCAGAGCTGCAGCAGCTGGCGGCAGCAAGCACTGGATTGGCAGGTAGCGTGCGGCGGTCTCGGAGGGGGCATGCTTGACTTCGCAACTTGACTGCGCCGCCTGCTTCCGCGCAGCCGCTTGCGCGTCCACCAACACCCCTGGCGGCCTGAGCCGCGAGGAGACCCCGCAGTTCGTCCTGCTCTCGGTGAGGGGATGCTGTGGTCTTGAGAAGCACACCGCACACTTGATCCGGGCGTCCTACACCTGTGTGATGCGGCCGCCGCATCTCCACCGCCGCATCCCCTGCCGCCACCTCACCACTGCAAAATCCACACAAATGCAGTCGCGCGCGCGCGCGCACACACACACACACACACACACACGCAACCACAACTGATTTCCCTGCCCCGCTGCAGCACGACGATGCCATCAAGGGCCCCACCTACGGCATGATGACTGGCCTGACCGCCGGCAAGGTCGCCAACAACTGCCCCATTGCCGCCACCATGTTTCTGCTGGACAAGGGCAACAGTGAGTGCGGCAGCTGACCCAGGACACCGGGCCCGCAGCATGCTGGGCGCCCGCAGTGGGGCCCTGATGCGGCGCAGCTGAGGGAAAGATTCTCAGCAGGCTGCTAAGTCTTGCAGCACCGCTCCCTGTGCCTGACTCACCGCGTGTCTGCTCTCTTGACCCGCTGCCCGACCCTACACCTGCCTGCCTGCCTGCGTGATCCCCTGCCTGCTCCCTCCCTGCTTGCCTTCCTGCAGGCTGCAGCAAGGCCAAGGATCTCTACAACCAAGGCTATGAGCTGGCTGTGCACGCCATCACACATGACTCGGTGCGCCTTGCTTTCGTGTCTTGTGTGTGTGCCCAGCCCTGGCCCGCCCCGCTGCCCTTGCTGCCCTTACCGGCCCTGCCCAGCGCTTCACCTGGATGCTGCTGGCTGGCTGGCTGCGCCCTTGGGTCGGTCTCTTGGCGCCCGCCCCACCCCCTGCCCCTGCTGGACCTCCACCTGCCCCCTGCCCCTCCACCTCCTGACCCGTCCCTGCAGTTCCTGCCCAAAAGCAAGGATGAGATCGCGGAGCAGATCGTGGGCGGGCGCCAGCAGATGGCAGACTGCATCGGCATCTCTGCCGGCGAGATGATGGGGGCGCGTGCGCCTTTCCTGGAGATCAAGCCAGAGGTGTGGGAGGTGCTGAGCGAGAACGGCTTCCTGTACGACAGGTGCGTGCGGGGTGTGGCGTGGAGCTGGTGTGTGTGCGGTGGGGGTTGTGGCTGGGTGAGCGGCTGTGTGCGCACGTGTGTGGTGGCGGCACACCTGCATGCCCAGCCATTCTTGAACCTCCCCCCTTCCCCCCTCCCACCATCTCCCCCCCTGCAGCTCCCTCATCGAGAACACCAAGGGCAAGAGCATCTCAAACGGCATGGGCGACCGCGTGTGGCCCTGGGACCTGGGCGAGGGCTTCCCCCAGAACTGCGACCTGTGAGTGGCAGCGCAGGCAGCGGCAGTGGCAGCGGTAGCAGCGATGCGGCCCGCCTCAGCTGGCTGGCTGGTTTCGGCTTCGGGGCTGCGCAGCGCCAGGCTGCCCGCCTCGCCTCCCCCTCCGTGCCTCGCCCCGATGTCGCCACGGCGCATGCCTGGCGTGTTGCCTGATGCTGCCGCCACCGTTGCTGCTGCTGCCCACATTACAGGCCGCTGGCTCACACAAGGGGTGGCGCCTGCCATGTGCATGCCTGCAGGTACCAAAGCTCTCAGAAGTGTAGTGGGTCCTACCCGGGCCTGAAGGAGGTGCCGCTCTGGGACCTCAGCGCATACGGCGGCACGTTCACCATGGACTATGGAGAGTGAGTGGGCTCAACACGCAGCCGCCGCCGCATGCTGCCGCTGCCGCTGCTGCCGCTGCCGCTGCCGCTGCCTGAGCTGCCGCTCACAGGTCTGCCAAAACGCTGGCAACACAACAGCTGAAAGCTGTCGGCGGCAGGCTTGGGCGCGTGGCAGGCCGACATGCACGCTGAGCTGTGAGCTGCACGCTGCACCCTGCCCTCCTCGCACCGGTGCTCGCTGCCCGACATGCCGCGTCTTCCCCCGAGCCCCGCTGCCGCCTCCCCAGCTGAACCCTACCCTTCCCCTCCCGCTCCCTCCCCACCCCGCGGCCCGCCCCGCAGCGACCCGTACGGCGGCGGTGGCTCCAACGGCAACGTGCTGGGCACCCTGATGGCCAACTTTGAGGAGTCTTACAACGGCAACCGCGCCCCCTTCCCGCTCTTCATCCACTCCGAATACCTGGAGGGCAACAAGGGGGATGTGGAGGCCTTCATCGGTGCGCAGCGCCTGCCTGCCTGCCGGCATGTTTGCTGCTGCTAATGGTGGCAGCGGTGGCAGCCACAGCCCCTGCGCCCGCTGCCCTGCCCCATCACCTGTTGAGCTGTGCTCAGCCTGCCTGCCTGCCTGTGCACCCATGCAGACGAGGTGTCCCAGCGAGAGGGCGTCTACTTCATCACCATCCGCCAGCTGCTGGCCTGGATGAGCAACCCCATCCCACTGCAGCAGCTGACGCCCGAGGCGCTGGGCTGCGGCAACCCGGGCGGGGCGCCAGGCACTGGCGAGCCCGCAGAGCCCATCCTGGATGAGTTCCCAGCTGAGGTGGACACCCCCCCGGAGGACGAGGAAGAGGGCGGCGACGCCGAGGATGAGCCAGAGGAGGAGGCCTCGCAGGAGGAGGACGCCGAGATTGAGGGCGAGATTGAGGGTGAGGAGGAGGTGCTGGATGAGGAGGTGGACGAGGAGGTGGCTGAGGAGGAGATTGTAGTTGATGAGGAGCAGCCTGAGGAGGAGGAGGAGATTGAGGAGGTGCTCGAGGAGGAGCCGGTGGAAGAGGATGGCGAGGGCGACGACGAGGGCGAGGGAGAGGAGGTGGTTGTGATGACTCGCCGCATGCTGCGCGCCTGAAGCGGCGGCTGTCATTCATGTACGAACAACACGAGTGAGAAGCGAGTGACCTGCACCACCAGAACTGGCATCCGCAGCCTCAACGTATGAGCACCAGCCCAGCTCCTTTATCCAAGCTTTTTAGTTTTTGATGGTGTCATCTGTTTTCATGTCTCCAAACCTAATTTCCCATCCACACTGCCACAAGCTTTCATTGATTCAAGCTTCTTCCCCAGCCGGCGCATGTGATAGTGCAGCACCGCCTGGGGGCGCTGTTCTCATTCGTGCTCGGTTACCAGCATTGTGGTGCCGTCAGCCAAATGTCTTGCTTTTTTTGTTGCAACCGTGATCGATTGAGCCTGTGATATCGACGTGATTTTGCTCAGCCAGTGGCAGCTGGTGCGTCGGCCGGCTGCACCGGGCGGCGCAAGGCGGGAGGTGGCAAGATGCACAGGCGCTTACCAGCGGGCGGGGCTCAGCAGGCGGCAGGGCGTGTGTCAGGTATCAAATTGTGCAGTTGGTAAAGATTGATGTAGTGGCGCCATTTCCACCCTGCCTGAGTGGGTCCAGCTGGTCAGGTAGGTGGGGGCTTCCGGGCAGGTGTGTTCCGGGAGGAAAGGAAGCTCCCCCTAAACCTAGTTCAGCCGTGTTAGGGGCCGGCACCGCCGCGCGGCACGCATTTGTGGTATAATTGGCACCGCCGGGCAGTTTTGGAATCTCCACAGCTCCAGTGGGCTGGTGTGTGGGAGGGAGACGGCAGCGACCCAAAGTGTCGCGGCCCGCTGGCTCGCGTACCCTGGTACGCACTTCCTTTTGATCCAACACACACCTGGTGATCGCCAAATAGCACGGCGCAGCGGGCGCAAAACCTCGCCATGGGGGCCTCGGGCACGCGGCGGGTCCCACCGCGTGGTAGCCTCCGCGCTCCTCTACAGCGCCAATCGACCATGCATGTCGCTCTGGCATTGATCGTCCTAACAGCGGCCGCTTCTGTGGAGGCGGGGAGTGAGTCCCAGTGCCAGTGAAGCCGCGGCGCCGGTGCCGCCCGCCGCCACCCAGCTGGCACGCAGTGGGGCAGGCATCCCTCGCTGACAGCACCGCTGCCCTGCCTTCCCCTGCAGTCGACGCCTCCACCTCGGCGCCGGGCGGCCTGAGCCCCTCCCAGACCCCGCAGTTTGTGCTGTTCGCGGCAAGTGACGGCGGCGGCGCCTCCGCGTCATGCGCACCTCCTGGCAGCGCCCCGCTCCGACCCTGTGCCTCCCCTCATGCCCGCCCGCTGCTCCCTCCATGCTGCAGCACGACGATGCCATTACCGAGGGCACTTACAACGCAATGACCGACGTCACAGGCGGGCGGGGCTCGCTGGATTTGGGCCGCGGCAGCTGCCCCGCCCTGGCCACCTTCTTTACCACCACCTCGGGCACACGTGAGCGCAGGGACGGCGCCCGGCCGCCAGCCGCCTGGACCCGTGCAGCTGCCGGTGCAGACGGGGCGGGGCATGGCCCCGCTGCGGGCGGACCCAGCGCGCTTGCAGCCTGCGCTGCGGCTGTGCCCCACCGTACCAGCGGCGGCTCCTGTGCCTCGTCTCCTGCAGGCTGCGACCTGGCTGTGGACCTGTACAACCAAGGTCACGAAATCGCAGACCACACCAAGACTCACAAATCGGTGGGACTCCTTGCGGTGGCGGCGCCCTGCTCTGCTGCCGCTGGCGCCGCGCCGGGCCTTCTGCTGCGCCGTCCTGCCGCCACCCCTGCAGCTGCCCGCGCCGCTGGCCGCTCGCCCCCGCCACCCGTCGAGCCGGGTGCCTGCCCTGCTGTCCCAGCTGCTCATGCCCGCCCGTATCTACTGCCGCCCGCCTCTGCAGTTCCTGGAGCTGGATGGCTCCGACCTGCGGCGGGAGATTGTGGGGGCACGCGAGAAGCTGGCCGAGTGCGGCATCCCGGAGCAGGATGTGGTGGGCCTGCGGGCGCCGTACTTGGAGACCAAGCCCGAGGTCAGGGCCATACTGCACGAAAACGGCTTCTTGTACGACAGGTGTGTGTGTGTGTGTGTGTGTGTGTGTGTGTGTGTGTGTGTGTGTGCGCGCGCGCGCGCGTGTGTGTGACAGAGAGGCTGGCTGAGCAGCGGGCGAGTTTGACTCCAGAGGGAGAGGGCCGGGCAAGGGAGAAGGGGGATCCGCCGAGGCATGGTGGCCCGCTGACGGCAGGCCCGCAGGCTGGCTGCCGTGGGAGCACACCGGGGGGCCATGCGTGCTTCGCCTGCACACACACACACTCAACACACGTACGTGGCCCCTCCCGCACCCTCCCCGCCTGCGCAGTTCTCTGATCGAGGACGGCACCGGCCGGTCGATCACTTGGGGCATGGACGGCAGGGTGTGGCCCTGGGACATGGAGAACGGCATCCCCATTAACTGCGGCTGGTGAGCAGGGCGATCATCTGTGGCGGGTGGAACGCCGGCGCGACGCTTCCCAGCACAGCGGCGGTGGCGGCCCCGCATCAGCGAAGCCTTGCCCTTGCCCGCCTCCGCCTCCCACCCCGGCTCTCGCCCGCCTCACTGCCGCCGCCGCTGCGCTGCGCCCGCTGTGATGTCTGCCTGCAGGTACAACAGTATCCAGAAGTGCGATGAGGACGAGTACTGGCCGGGGCTGTGGCAGGTGCCGGTGTGGGACTTGAGTGCGCTGGGCGGCCCTTACACCATGGACTATGGAGAGTGAGTGGTGTTGAGCTGGCATATAGCTAGCTTGCGCCTACCTACTGCAGCACTGGGGACAGCTGCTGGTGTGCCTGCCTGGCCAGCCCCTAAGGGCAAGCCCTTAGCCAGCCCTCGAGCATGCCCTTTTGCCATCGTGCCGGGTCAGACCCCTGCCGCTGCTGCCGCTGCCGAGTGCAGCGACGGCGACCACAGCGTGTTTGATATCCTCAAGGAGAACTTCGATGCCGCCTACAACGGCAACCGCGCCCCGTTCCCCATCTTCATCCACACACCCTGGCTGAAGGACCACAAGGGCGACGTGCAGCAGTTTGCGGGTGGGCTGGGAGGGCGGCTGGGCCCGTCCCGTTGGGCGCTTGACCCTTGTGTGCCTGCGCACTGGCGGGCAACTCATGTGCCAGCTGCACTCCTGTGTTCCTGGGCTCACAGCAAGGCTACCTGCCCCGCCTCACCCTGAGCGCTGCTCCCCTCGCCCTCATCGCCCCTCGCAGACTACGCCCTCAGCCAGCCCGACGTTTACTTCATCACCATCCGCCAGCTGCTGGCCTGGATGAGCAACCCGATCCCCGCAGATCAGCTGACGCCCGCTGGGCTGGGCTGCGGCAGCCCCGGCGGGGCGGGTCCCTCCCCCACCGGGACATACATGGGCACTTACAGCAACAGCAACGGCACTGGCAGTGCGGCGCCTGCCCCCGCGCCCGCAACGGCGCCCACGCCTGAGCCCTCCGTGGCACCCACTCCGGCCCCTGGCGAGGCGGAGGAGGAGCTTGTGGAGGGCGCGCCTGAGGAGGAAGTGGAGGGGGTGATTGAGGCGCGTGCCCGTCCGCTCGAGCCCTCCAGCCCTGTTTGCCTTGCCCGCTGCACCGGCGCTGCCGCTTGGCTTCCGCACGCAGGCCGGGGGATTCGCTGCGAGTTGCGCTACTGCTGCTGCTGACAGGCGCTGCCGCCTGCGCGCACACCCGCGCTCTGCCCTCCTGCAGGATGGCACCGTGGCACGCCGCATGCTGCGCTGACTCCTCCTGTCGCGGACTTGCCATCTGGCTTCCCGCTTGGGGAGGCATCTCCTGCGCCGCATTAGAACTCAACCTGCTTCACATACCAGGCAACCCAACAAAGCTGCCCTCCCTTACACTAGCACCCTCTCTTGATCATCATTGCCTGGACCCAAGGCCTATGGCTGCACCCCAGCCCCCGTGGGGCTGTGGAGTGGCTCCTGCCGACTGAGGCACGCTTGCCGTGCATCCGCCCCTGTGCACAGTCCTGTGATGTTCACCCCCACCCTTTTCCACTCCTTTTGGCACACAATCCTCTTCCTGGCAGCGGGTTGCTGGGCCTTCCCGTAGCCCAAAAGTGCTCAGGCGCCCCCTGCACTCTCCTCCGCTCATTTGTGATTCCCCATTCCCTCATTCCTCGAGTACCCCTTCGAGCACCTGCCGAAATGCATACCCCAGGCACTGTTCAGCAAGTACCACCCCGCTGGCTGGGCAGGTTTTTGTGTGCGCTCTAGTCATCCTCTCAGCGTGCCTATTGCACGCTGCGCATCTTGCAGGAAGCTTGTATCTCTTTCTCCTTTATATGCTTACGTATTTCGCTAGCTGCACTAAGTTAGGCACCTTCAGTGGGTTAGCTGTTTGTGGGCCGCATGCAAGGCGTGACTGGGGCGCCTGCCTCCCGGTATCACCCGGGCGGTGACTTCACTCCTCTTTGGGCCCTTTGCCCGTGTTTTTGAGATAGCCGGTGTTTTTTCGTTTGATGAGGTTATCTAAGAATTTCAAAGATGTTTCACACGTAGAGATTGCGTTGCGGCCCGAGCCGGCATGCGGGTGGCGGCATGGCGGGAGTGGAGGCACCCTCTCCAGCCTCAAGTGTTAGACTGCTGGATGGGCTCATCACTTCCAACAGTCCTTCAAGGCACGGTATCTGCAATATTTCATGAGCTCAACCTGAGGGCTATTCTTGCCGGCGCCTGCCAGGTCAGCACGAGGCTTCGACAAGGAGCCATTATTGTCCAGATCTAGCGCTCCGTTCACGTACATACATCGCTTCACGCACTGTGGGCAGCAGCCGGCGACTTTCCGGCCTTCCTGCCGCGCAATCTCATCTGACATTTGTTTACCGCCTGTGGGGCAGGTGCGCGCTTCTCGCGAGCTAGGGATCCGAGTCTCAAGCGGTTTCTCGCGCCGCTCCCAGGAAACAAGACGCTCAGCTTGGCGTGCTGCCGCAGGTCGGAGGAGCACCTTGGCCTCCAGGCCTTCCCCACCGCGCGAATTCGGCATCAGCTATGAGGGCGCTGCAAGTTGCGGTGCTGCTGGCGGCAGTGGGGACTGCCTGCGCAGGTGGGTGTTGCCCGCCACCCAGCCGGCGGCGCCAGCGCAAGTGGTGGTGTGCGCAGAGCTCTGTGCCAGCAACATCCAGGGCCCCGGCACGTCAGCACCAGGGTTCCCCTGTCATGCTTCATTGCATTTCCCTGTCCCCACCACCTTGTGCAGTTGGCCAGGCGACGCTGGCGCCGCCGGGTGGGCTGCCGCCAGCCATCACGCCCCAGTTTGTGCTGTTCACTCATGATGACGCAATCATCGACACAACCTTTGACATGCTGCACGAAGTGACGGACGGCAGGCTGGCGAACGGCTGCCCGCTGACGGCCACGCTCTTCACACAAGTCCAGGGCACAGGTGCGGCATGCTGCGTGCTGTGCGGTGTGCTACCGCCGAGCCTCCCGAAGCCCATTTGACTGTGCCGCGACGACTCGCTGCCCTGCCCTGCCCTGCCGCACGGTGCTGATATGCGATGCCGCCGTTTGCAGATTGCGGGCTTCTGAGCAAGCTGTGGAACTCTGGCTTTGAGGTGGCAGACCACACTAAGAACCACGAGCATGTGAGACGCCGCCCAAGCTCACACTCCCCAGCTGCAGCTTTGCGACGTTGCCTCTTGTGCTGGCAGGGTGCCCCACCGATCCACTGCCGCTGAGGCCGCCCACCGCCCCAGCCCTGGCATTGCTTCCATGTTTGGTGGGGAGCGCCAGCATTCACCCAGGGCCGTCCGCCGCGCTGCGGCTGCTGCAGATGAGCAAGATGGGGCTGAAGGATGTGAGGGAGGAGATCTTGGGAGGGCGCCAGGGGCTGGCCGACTGCGGCATCCCCATCCAGTCGATTGTGGGCTTCAGAGCGCCCTACCTGGAGACCAAGCCCGACATCCGCATGGTTCTGAAGAACAATGGCTACCTGTATGACAGGTGGGTGCAAATCGAGGCTTAGCACTAGTTGGGGTTGGGTGGTGGGGGATGTGGCGCCACGTGGACTCCGCTCGCAAGGGGGGAACGATCAGCGCAAGGTGCAGACATGTGGCAAGGCGGGCCATCAGGGCACGTGGAGATGCCTTGAGCAGCCATGCTCGTGTGCTGCGTCGTAAAGGGAGTACCTCTGCCGTGCCACTGCCCCTGCAGCACGCTGATTGAGGAGGGCAGCGGCAAGTCGCTGACCAGAGGCATGGGGTCCCGAGTGTGGCCCTGGGACATGACCAATGGCATCCCCATCGCCTGCGGCTGGTAAGGAGGATGTGAAAGACTGGCGCATGCTGCGGGGTGGAGCCTGCTGCTGTCCTGCCGCCCTCCGGCTAGGGTGCGGATGAGAGACCGCTGGGCGGGCCCTGTGCCCGGCAGCTACCGGGAAGCTGAAACGGGTCCCTTTTCTGCCCGTGCCATGCAGGTTTGACAACATCCAGCAGTGCAGCAAGGACGAGAAGTACCCGGGGCTGTGGCAGGTGCCGGTGTGGAACCTGAATGCACTGGGCGGCCCTTACACCATGGACTATGGAGAGTGAGTGGGCGCTGAGCTGGCGGCTGCACTGAGCTGGCGGCTGCACCCGGCAGGGACTTTCTGGGGCGCGCTAGGGCTGGGTAGCAGGGTACTGCAGCCCGCTGGAACGTGGCAGGTGTCGGTACGGGCCACGAGAAAAAGAGCGCCATACCTGTGCCCACCAAAGACGCGGTGCCTGCCCGCCTCCCTGCCCCCCCGCAGCGACGGCGACGCCTCTGTGTTTGACATTCTCAAGGCCAACTTCGATGCCGCCTACAGCGGCAACCGCGCCCCTTTTCCCATCTTCATCCACTCCCCCTGGCTGCGGGAGGGCGACCGCCTGGGAGAGCTGAAGAAGTTTGTGGGTGGGTTCCAGCCCCATGTGCAGCGCCGCCGCTGCCGGCGCTCCTGCTGCTGCCCTTCACATTTGTGCGGCAGCGTCCCCGTTGAACCTGGAGGGCTAGGCCGTTTGCCTGGACATGGTTCTGGGGCGCTGCCAGTGGCACCTGTTCCTGGCAGGCTAACTCCAGCACTGCCCCTGCCCTACCCACCCATCCCTCCGTGCTGCCTACCGCCTTCTTCGCCCACGCAGACTATGCACGCGCCAAGCCCCATGTCTACTTTGTGACCGTGCGCCAGCTCATCTCCTGGCTCAAGAACCCGGTGCCTGCCGGTCAGCTGACGCCGCTCAAGCTGGGCTGCCGCAACCCCGGTGGCGCGCCCGCCACCCCGCAGCAGCTGGCCGCCGCCACGGCCAAGCCGCCGCCGCCCAAGTCGCCCCCGCCGCCAACCCCGCAGGCCAAGTCGCCGCCGCCGCCCGTGGTGGTGGTGCAGACGCCCGTGCCGGTTCCGGTGGTCGTGCCGCCAGTCATCCCACCAGTTGATCCGGACACCCAGCCCTTGCCTGTGGATCCCGTGCCGGTGGATCCCGTGCCAGTCACACCGACCACCACACCCGACCCTGTCATCACACCCGAACCCAGCCCCTCACCCAGCCCTGCCACCATGCCGCCATCTGGCATCCGCATCACCATGACTCTTGGAGGTGAGCAAGGCTGCCGCTGCACCCGGCTGGGCTCGGCATCCACCCCGTGATGCTGTTTGTCTTGGTTGGAGAATGTGTTGGACAGCAGGAGGCCTCTGAAGGTTGCGCCGGTCGCCAGCCTTGCATGCGACACTCCCGCATCAGCCACCCGTCTCCATCCCAAACGCTGGTGTTCCTGCCTCCCGTGCCTCCATGCACAGGCGGCTCCGAGGACACTTTCCGGAAGATCACAGAGCCGCAGCTGCTGTCGGTGCTCCGCCAGGTGCTGGCGGAGGCGTCAGACTCCCCCGCCTTCATCGTCAGCCTGGTCGCCTCGCCAGCTGGCGCCAGCGGGGCGCCCGCTCGCCGCCGCCGCGCGCTGCAGGACGGGCAGCAGCTGCTGCAGGCAGTCGCCGTCGTGGGTGGCTCCCAGCCGCTCCAGATGTACAGGACCATGCAGAGCGCGCTGCGGTGAGGCCGCAGAGCGGCAGCCTGTGCCCGCTGCTCTTCTGCCAGCGTGCACTCCAGGCCGCTATGCCGTCCACCACCCCTTAAAGTCCAACTCATGTCTGGTGACCTCTACTCTTTATCTCGTGTCTCTGCAGGGATGGGAGGATCGGCACCGTCCTGGCTCTGTCTGGAGCCTACTTGGCAGCGCCACCCACCATCGTGCCTTTCCAGGTGCGCTGTTGCCTTACCTGCCTGTGGAGGAGTGTGGTTGGTGACTGGATGGCAGCGCACACGTGCTGCTTGCGGACGAGAGTGTTGCTGAGGCCGGAAAGAGATGGCATGCACAGATTCAGATATTCTGATCGCCCGGCTGCTGTTCTCCGCTACTGCCCGCTGCCGCAGAATGGAATCGACCTGCCGCCGCCAACCACCGCCTCGCCAGCACCAGCAGCGTCCACGCCCAAGCCAGCGAGCCCCGCACCCACGCCGGTGCCAGTTCCGAGCCCCGTCCCTGCAAGCGCCGACTCCAGCAGCAGCGGCAGCAGCAGCGGCGGCGGCGGTGGCACCTCTTTGGGGGCCATCCTGGGCGCCGCTATAGGCTGCGCGGCAGCGGTCATCCTGGCTGCGGGCCTGGTGTACTGGTTTGTGTGGCGCCCGCGCCAGCGGAGGACAGCCGTCGCAGACACCGCTGGTGCGCCCAGTGGCACGAAGGCGCACAGTGCCTCTGACACGTCCAGCCAGGTGAGGGCTAGCGCTGAAGCCACAGGCACCTGCGAGTCAACCGAACCGATTTCTCGGCCCAGCCCTGCTCCGTGGCCCGTCTACTGCTAGAGGCAGAAGCCACCTTGGACCCTGCTGTGCCTGCCCATGCACTGCAGGACTCTGCGCCGGAGCCGTGCGCTTACGTCGAGACTGGCGCAGCACCTTACCCCACCACCAACCTGGCGAGCAATGCGCTGTATGAGGAGCAGGCCTGAAAGGTGGCGGCTGGCGGCAAGCAAACGTTCCCGCCCTGAGTAAATTGAACACCTTCCCTACCATTCTTGCGTTTTTTTACCTGCACCTGTGTGACATCGTTGATAGCTGAAAGTGTCCCATTCATTGATGGAGTGGCCTGCAGCTAGCTCCCGGCCACAGGTTGTCGCTATCCTGCGGGTACCCTGAACCACAAAGCATACCTCCATATGCTCTCTCTGCCTCTTGTATTCTTATTGTTTCATGTGAACCATCGAGCGTGGAAATGCAGCCGCTGGTGCCCAGCATGCCATGCCCACGGCAGCATATAGCGGCAGACAGTGCTGCTGTCGGGCAGGCAGCGCCATGGCTGGCACACCCGCTGCTGGGCGTCCCGCTGGCGCCCGCAGGCGGCTGGCGGCGGGTGCCGCCAGGCAGCACCAACCAAGCCTGCAGCCACCCTACGTCTGAAGCCCACCCCGCCCAGCCACTTTTGGGAGGACGAGACAGCGAATCCTGGGCGGCCGAGACCTGGTGGCGGGCGGCACGTGGATGTGCGTCGGCATGCAGTCGGGGCGGGCGGCGCTCCTCACCAACTTCCGAGAGGTGCCCGATGGAGCGTGATGCAATGCCGTGCGTGCAATGCAGAGAGTGTCCTGGCATTACGGATCTGCTGCTGCTGCAGCTGTGGGCGGCGGTGTGGCGGCAGTGCTGAGGTGGCACCGCTGCAGTTCCAACGTGAGAGCCCCAACCAGCGTGCTACGGATTCTTGCTGTGCAGTTGCAGCTCTTTGTTAAATTTGTCGAATTAATATGGGTCTGGGTAGCATTTTGTAGTCGGGGTCGTGTCGTTTAGCCCCGTGCACCTCAAACCCGGCGCCACATGGCATCAGCAGCCCATCGCCATCCGTGGTTACACTCCTAGCAGTCCATGGCGACAGCATCGGCAAGCAGGGTGGCGGCCGTCGGCGTGGCCGTCACAGGCACCGGCACCAGTTTTCGGCTGGGCGTAGCGATCCACGGCATTCCTCCGGAGCACGTTTACCGGCATATGAGCAATCCTCAGAGCCTTTTAGGATTGCAGCCGCTGCTCGTGTCAGTGGAGGGTGCACAGCACCACGGCCAAGTAGCAGAAGCCACGGCAGGAGCGCATGCAGCAAGCGCGCAGCAAGTTGCATCAGCTGACCAGCCGGCAGAGTTGGAGTATGAGGCTGTGGAGCGCTTCAGCTGGTGCTGGGGCCTGCTGGAACTGCATAACCGCATCCACGTGCGCCAGCAGCTGCTGGGCAGGCGAGGCCTGCGACCGCAGGCAGGGCAATCAGCAGCGGGGCACATTGACAATGATGCAGCCCCACTGCAGATGCGATTTCTGGTCACCAGCCCACCATGGGGACTGGTAGCCGTGCAGGCAGCCTGGACATTCAGCCCCGCAGCAGCGGCAACTGGAGCAACGGCAGCAGGTGGCTCTGGCAGTGGCGGCACGCATGTCGCGCTTGACGTGTCGGTGGAAGCGCCCTGGCTGCTGAGGTGCGCCCTTTCCTTTGCGGATGTATCTGCAGCAGCAGGAGTGTTGTCTGTTGCGGCATGCAAGCCCAGTGGAACCAGCTTGCATCACAACCAACCAGCGCTGCCGTGGCCTTCTGCAGGGGCTTTGTGGTGTCGCAGGCACGGCAGGCGCAATCAAGGCTGCTGGACAACTTGAAGCGGCGTATGGAGCAGCAACCACCGGGCGAGACTGGAGCTGGCTGATAAGCTGGGATGTGCAGCTGGTTCTTGCACAACATGCACCTGCTGTGCTGCCTGTTGCTGCCCACAGCTCGTCGACGACGTCAGTGCCGCAGCGCTGGGCAGTGGTACCAGTGCGGCCCGAGGCACCATGCACTCTGAAATGTGTGCTGTTGCTCATTCAAGTCCAAGTAGTCTAAGGGGACGTGTAAAGATCTGCAGGTAGTCGACTTCCTCCGAAGCTCCTCCGGGATTCAACGCGGCAGTGACAGCGGATCCACTGCTCTCCTATTTTGTGATCTTGAAGGTGCACCGTGCCCACGCTAGCAGCCACGCAGCGCTGCTACCATGAGGCTGCGCGGCAGCATGGCGGCGCTTGCCATGTGTATGTGCTGCAGAGCGCTCGCCCAAGTTACTGACGCAGGCAAGCAACCATTTTATGTTGCTGCGAAGCCACGCGGCATCCGCCCATCAGCCTCACCTGTGGGTCCCCGCACTTCTGCCCATTGCACGCAGGTGGCGGCGCCCGCCCGCTGGGCCGCCGTGCTCTGCAAGCGCCCTGCCCTTGCGGATCCACCTACACCATTCAAGCAGGTGACACCGTCCAAGCAATCGCACAGGCGTGCGGCACCACCACTGACGAGCTGGCTGCCGCAAACAGCATCGCTGACGTGAACTTCGTTCCAGAGGGTGGCGTGCTGACCATTCCCTCTTGTGGCGAAGCATCCACAGACACCAAGCCGCCAGAGTCACTGGAAGTTTCCCCAAATACTGAGCAGTCCCAGGACGTGAGTAGATGTGGAGGGAGCAGCTGGCACGCCCTGAAATGTGCGTTGAGCGGAGTGGTGACAAGCAGGCGTGGTTTGACTCCAGGCTCGCCTACCTCGCCTATGCTGCTGCAGTCTGCCGCTGGAACGTCGCGATGCCCCTGTGGACCTGCCTATACCGTCAAGGCTGGAGATGGGCTTGCAGCCATTGCACAGGCATGCGGCACCACCACCGACGATCTGGCTGCCCAAAATTGCATCTCCGACGCCAACGCCATTCAAGTGGATGCCATCCTGGCCATCCCAGGCTGTTTCAGGGACTCAGCGGCGCCAGACGGGCAAACAACGAACAGCCCTGAGGCTGGACTGCCAGCCCTCGGCGAGGTGAGATGTCGAACATGGCACTTTTGTTTGGCATGTTGTCACGTGTCAGTCCATAACGCCCTCTGGCCCCCGTGGCCCTCCCTGCGGGACAAGCTGGGCCACCGGTGGTTGTGCCAAGACCAAGTGCACTAGACTGATACTTGCCATGGCCCATGTTCCAGATCCTCAATGAAGGCAGCCCCGAGACCTCCATTGAGCTGCAACAAGAAGAAATATCTCGTCTAGGACTTAACGCTGGCACGTGCGGAGGTGGGCAACAAGGCGTAGTATAGCAGCCCGGCATTCCCCTTCTAGCCACCGCCGGTCGATGCATGCGTGCTGCCAGTCCATGGAAAGCATGTTGCTGCCAGCCAAGGCTGGTCATAACTGGTGGCTTCTCCTGCAGGGCAGCTGTGCACGATGGTGAGAGTGTCAGAGCGCAAGGTGCCAATTGGAAAGCTGAAGCCTGCCGACATTGTGGCCAAGGTGGAGGAGGCATGCACCGAGGCAGGCTGCGCCAGCGCCGAGATTGACATCGCCACTGACGTTTGGCAGAAGGGTCACACGCCTGGGTCCACTTACCACCGCAAATGCGACTTGGCCGCCGACAGCGGCAATGCATATGCATGCGGGTATTGGGCGCCTGGCAAGTGCACCGTCCAGTTCAGTGGCGTGTACACGCAGAAGGCCAGGGACGCAATCCTGCCGCTGCTGAAGGCGGCCGCCGACTTGAACACCACTCAGGCCAACGACTGGCCTCCCCCGTGGCGCGCCTATTGGTACTCGCTCAGCACCTGCACCTGGTGGTTCCTCAACTTGGACAAGAAGCTAGGCAACGCCTGTGAATTCAAGTGAGCCACGCCCCGCTTGGAGGGTGGCTGTGCCGGGGTGGCATGGGGTGTTACCAGCCCTCGGGGTGTTATGTGGAGATCAGAGAGAGAGAGAGAAACCAATGGTCACCACCACACCTGCACGCCAAGTGTTTGCCTGACATGCATGTGTTGCTGCATGCAGCCGCATCGACAGATCCGGCACTTGGGCGGAGGATGCTGGGGTGCTGGCCATGCCAGCATCCCTGCAGATCTCAAGGTTCCTGCCCCCTGGCGATGATGGTGACGCAAAACTGTCGGGCTTCATCAACATGGAGGTGTCTTGCGACGCCGACCCTGAGACGGAGAGCTGGAAGTGCAACCACGTCGACTTTGCTGGAGCGGTGCTGAGTGCGGTGCCATTTGTCGCGCAAGTGCTGGGTGCCGTGAATGCTTACTGTGATAAGATGTGATAACATGAACTGTCCTCTAAGTTTTTTCTTGCACTTGGTATCTAGCTTGCACATAACTATGTTTCTACATGCACTACCCAAATCCGGCATTGCTTTCCTCCTTCCACCACCCTGTGCCAGTACACACGCTCACGCCGCCTATCATAGCGGGGTGACTGTAACACAGAGTACAGCTCCGCCTGCCTCACATCTGGTACAGCTCAGCAATCAGATCCTCCTGGTTGCGGTACCGCACTCGCATCCACCCCCATGTTGCGTTCTGGCTCTGGGTCGAGGTTTATGTTGGACAGCAAGAGGCCCCTGCAGGTTGGGTTGCATGCGACACTCCCGCATCAGCCACCCGTCTCCATCCCAAACGCTGGTGTTCCTGCCTCCCATGCCTCCATGCACAGGCCGCTCCGAGGGCACTTTCAGGAAGATCACAGAGCCGCAGCTGCTGTCTGTGCTCCGCCAGGTGCTGGCGGAGGCGTCAGACTCCCCCGCCTTCATCGTCAGCCTGGTCGCCTCGCCAGCTGGCGCCAGCGGGGCGCCCGCCCGCCGCCGCCGCGCGCTGCAGGACGGGCAGCAGCTGCTGCAGGCAGTCGCCGTCCAGATGTACATGACAATGCAGAGCGCGCTGCGGTGAGGCCGCACAGCGGCAGCGCTGCAGCGTATGCCAGCTGGTATGCCAGCGGGTGTGCCACCGCTGCTGCGGTTGCAAGTCTCGAAACAAACTGGGATATTTCATTGAACAGGAGCAGGATTTAGTTTTCCTGTGTCGTCCCGACTGCAATCCCGAGTGCCAATCCCCGCATAGAGGGGGAAAGGAGCGGAGGCAGGTGTACTGCACGCTCTTGAATGCTGGGCGCTTCTCGTCCTCCATGCGTCCGATTTAACTCCCATAGGTGCAGTGCTTCTCCTCAGTTCCGTCGGTAGCAGGTGGTGAGCGCTACACGGAGCTGGGAGAGCAATGGGCGCGGCGGGTGGGCCCTGCGCCGCTGGAGGCCAGCGTTTTCGCAGAACAAGGTGAGGGAGTGGTAAGGCCCACTGCACAGGCCACGCTCGCGCATGCGGGGCATGCGCGAGCACCGCCCCCTTCCCCTTTTTGGCTGCCAAACGCGCTAGTGCGCCTTGGTTGGGACCTGGCAGGCGTATGGAATACAAAGAGATTCTGATGAGTTCCACCCGCTGCGCCGCCTTCCGCTGCAGGCGTGGCGCCGCCGCTCCCGCCGCCACTGCCGCCTGGACAGCCCTTGTGGCCGTCTTGCTCCTGGCCGCACCGCCCATGTGCCAAGGTGCGCAGCAGCAGGTCTTGCGGAACTGAGGGGCATGCGGGAGTGACGGGCCACACAGTGACTGGCGCCTGTGCCCCCCGGTGCTGCCCAGGCACAGACCGGCTCCCCAGCAACTCGTGCACAACCGTGTGGCTGTGCCTGGTCTGCGCCTGCTGCAGCCGAAGTGCCCTCCGGATACAGCTGCGTCTGCAGCGAAGGGCAGCCCGACTGTGTGTGCCCCTCCATCTCTCCTCCCGGAGGCCTGGACCCTGAGCGCACCCCCCAGTTTATCCTGTTTGCGGTGGGTGCGGAGCACGCCCCCTCCCTCCCCCCCCCGCTGCCCGCAGCCTCCGGATGTTTTGACTGGCTGGATGGCTGACACAGCGGCAGCCGCGCAGGCGGCAGCAGGCCACGGTTGCTTCCGCGGAGGCCGCAGCCGCGTTTGTGAGCGCCCTGCCTTGCGCACGACCTGCTCCCCTGGCTTGCAGCACGACGACGGCATCAAAGATGTCACTTATGAAGCCATGCGCGCCGTGACCGACGGCAGGCAGTCGCTCAACGGCTGCCCTGCGGTGGCCACCATGTTCACCACATCTGCCCTCACAGGCACGCTGCCTGCTCCGTGTCCCAACTAGTGCCGTGCATGCCCACTGCCGCCTGGCTCTGCCACTACGCAAGCAAGTGCAATGCTTGCGCGCGTGCTGTGCTGTGGGGGGGCGCAAGCGCTGAGGCGCAGCCATCGCAAGCTGTCAGCCGCGTGTTTACCTGCTGCATTCTTGCCTGCTGCTGTATATGTGCTTTCCCTGCAGAATGCGACTACCTGAAGCAGCTGTACGATGCCGGCTACGAGATTGCCGACCACACAGAGGACCACATCTCGGTGAGGCGCCAGGGCAGCGCCTGCTGCCCTGCCTGCCGCTGTCCCTGCTGCTGCTGCTGCCCATGCCAGCGCAGCCCACCACCTCCTAGCCGGCGCACCCACCCACCCTGCACAGGCACCTACATCTGGACACAACCCACACACCAGCACACACACACACACGCGTCTCTGTGCAGGTGCTGGACCTGGAGCAGGCGCAGCTGGAGGAGCAGATTGTGGAGTCGCGGGCCAACCTGGCGGCCTGCGGCATCCCCGAGTCTGACGTGGTGGGCTTCAGGGCTCCTTTCCTCCAGATGGACAGCAAGGCCAGGGCGGTGGCGCACCAGGCAGGATACCTATACGACAGGTGCGCCTGCGTGTGGGTGTGGGTGTGGGTGCGGGTGTGGTGGTGGTGGTGGTTTCCGTTTGTCGGGCTGCGCTGTTCCGCACGTGCGAGCGCCTGCCTCGCTGGCCGAGCATGCCGCCCTTGCCAACCCGATGCAACCGCCGCTGGTGCTGGGCCTTGCTGCCCCTCCCTGCAGCTCCATTGTGGAGATGGCGGGGCTGGAGACGTATGCCTCCTCTCTGTCGTACGGCCCCAAGAAGCGTGTGTGGCCCTTCACCATGCAAGACGGCGTGCCCATCAGCTGCCAGCCCACCGAGCCCTACGCCTCCTGCGACATCAGCGAGCGCTATCAGGGCATGTGGGAGGTGCCAGGTGCGGCGCAGCTTCGGGTGTGGCGGCATGCGTGCGTGGCAGAGCGGACGCTGCTCAGCACTGAGTGCGGCGCCCGCCACGTGCACCGCCTGCCTGACCTGCTTCTGCCAACTCCGCTGGCCTGCCTGCCTGCAGTGTGGGACCTGCACGCGGTCGGTGCTTACACCATGGACTATGGAGCGTGAGTGGTGTTGAGCTGGCGGCTGCACACTGCTGGTCTGTCTGTTGCCACAGCTGGGGACAGCTGGGGACAGCTGCGGTCGTTCGACCATTCGCTGCCGCCGGCACCCTGCTGCTGCAGCGACGGCAAGCACAAAGTGCACGACATCTTGAAGAAGAACTTCGATGCGGCCTACAAGGGCAACCGCGCCCCCATGCCCCTCTTCATCCACACGCCCTGGCTGGAGAAGCACGTGGAGGCGGTGCAGAGCTTTGCGGGTGGGCGCCCTGCTGCACCATGCTGGCGATCCTGTGGCAGCATGAGCAGCAGTGCCGCGGCTCGGCCGGTGGTCGTGGTGCCTGCTGAACCGCCCCTGAGCCTCTGTTCGTGCCCTGCTGCCTATCCCGCACCTCTGCTCCTTCTGAGCGCCTCTCCGATTAACCATCTCCTTGCAGAATATGCCCTCAGCAAGCCCGATGTGTACTTCGTCACCGTCCGCCAGCTGCTGGCCTGGATGAACAACCCGATCCCCGCAGACCAGCTCACCCCAGAGGCGCTGGGCTGCGGCAGCCCCGGCGGCGCGCCGGGCACCGCCGCCAGCAGCAGCATCGAGGCGGCCGAGGGCGAGGCCGCGGCTGCTGCTCTGGATACCGAGGGGGCGGAGCAGGAGGGCTCTGGCGACGAGCAGGTGGCAGCAGGGGATGTGGTGGAGGAGGAGGTGGCGCAAAACGAGGAGGCTATCCTGGACGTCGACAGCGGTTCTGCGACCACGGAAACAGAAGAGGAGACGGCCGAAGCGGCAGGCGTGATATTCACCTACAGCGACACATCAGCAGGCTCCCCTTCTGGGGCTCCAGCGCCTGGCGGCGCCCCAGCACCAGAGGGGCCACCCGGTCCCGCCGCACCGCCCATCCTGGCACCGCAGCTGCAGCCCAGCGAGGTGCGCCTGGTCGGCCTCTGAACGCCGCCAGCTGGCATGCCGATGCATGTGACCCCATGCTGCCGATTAGGACTGGCTGGAGCTCCCACTCCTCCCTGCAGGAGGATGCTGAGCTGGATATGGGCCTGGCGGGCCTGATGGGTAGGAAGCTGGCGGCCACCGCAGGCGGCGCTTCCAGCAGCGGCAGCAACGCAGATGGCCGCGGCGTCTCGACTGCGGCCGTCGTAGCGCTTGCCGTGGTTGGAGCGGCGGCTGCTGCTGGCATCGCGTGCTGGGTGGTGGTGCGGCGCCGCCGAGCTGCCCAGGCCCAGGCTCAGATGCTGAGCAGGCTGCTGGAGGCCAGTGAACCTTGATTTTCCAACTACTGTCAGCATGCCACGGTGGCTCGCATGCCGCTCTCAGAGTGCTGCTGCAGCTCTGCCCTGTGCCCTGCCGCATGCAGCTGGATTCGATTAGAATCCGGTTCATTTACTCTTATCCGTCCACCTTGATCAAACGCACCTCTCTTTTGTGGGCTGCAGCCACGTTGTGTTTGGGTTCTGCCGCCAACTCTGCCAACCTCGACACACCCGAGCGGTTTCTATCCGCCCTGATTCAGATCTTGACTTGACCTGCACAGGTGTACACAACCCGCTGACCCATGCCCCATGATTCATGCCTCTGATCCTTCTGCTCCCTATCTCTTATCTTTGCCACTTGTTTCATGAAAACTAGCTCGCTGCACTGCTGACGTCGCTCCCGCGCCCTTACTAATAACTGCACTTTTCCCACCTCTGGACAGCCACACAGGCAGATTTTGAACAAGCCGCCTTGCATCGTTCTGCTCCTAACTGGCCTGTAATATTGATGGGTCAGAAATGCGGTGAGGAGCTTTGCCACGCAGGGTGGGTGCTGACAACAGGCGGCGGCAGGCAGCGACAGCAGATGGCAGGTGTGCACCGCCAGCGGCAGCCTGAAGTCCGGGACATGTCCACCCGCTGGATGCAACTATTGTAACGGCGCCAACTGGTGAGAATTACGTTGCTGTTTACTCATGCACATGCTTGCGGCGGCGCCTCCAGGCTGGCATGACATGACATGACATGCTGAGCTAAGTTAGCGGCGCCCTTGTCTTTCTCACCGTCTTTCGCTGGGCGCCGCGATTCTGTCGTGGTTACAGTAGTCAGGGTTACAGCAGTCGCCCGGTGTGCTCACCTCCACCCCCCAACCGCCGATCATCTGGGCACAAAATCTGGGCCGAAAAGGCGATGGCGGCGCCCCGGGCCATAGCAACTCTTGTACTTGTGTGCTTGGCCGGGGCGGTGGCAGGTAAACCGCCGCAGCATCATGGCAACAGCGACGCCCACTCCCGCCCCGCCGCTGTTGCGTGCACCTGGCAATTGCAGGCACCGGTGCCATTGGGCTCCGATCAACCGCGTTTACCTGCCCTGCAGCCGGTCGAATGCCGGGCTGGTATGACTGCGACTGCCAGGGCCGTGACAACTGCCACTGCCCCAGCACCGACCCACCTGGCGGCCTCTCTCTGGAAGACACCCCACAGTTCATCCTGTTCACCGTGAGTGAAGGAGCGGTGGGAAGCTGGCGTCGGCGCAGGCATCCTCAGGCATTCAGCAGCAGAGAGCGAGAGCAGCGGATCCGTTTACCTGCCTGCCTCCCTGCCCATGCCGCTGCCGGCGACTCCGCCGCCGAGGCGTGCCTTCTTCCTGCCTGCTGCAGCACGACGATGCCATTGAATGGGACACCGACAAGTACATGAGGGACGTGTGCGACGGCCGGTACAATCCCAACGGATGCCCCGCGGTAGGCGGCGCATCCCATCTTGCTCCCGCTGCCAGCGGAGATGGCCTGAGCAGCTGCGGCGCTGTGCCGCTTGCCCCCTTGCTGGCTGGCTGGCATGCTGAGCTCCTTGCATGGCATGGCTGTCCTATGAACTCAGGTCGCCACCATGTTCACCATGTCGAGAGGCAGCGACTGCGAACTGGCATACGATCTGTGGAAAGACGGTAAGGGCTGTGGCGGCCCGCCAAACTGCAGAGGCGCTTCGCTGCTGCTAGCTGCATACCTAGCTCCAGCAACGAGCTCAAACCTGGCTGCACTGATGTTGCTCCTGCCGCAGGGTATGAGATTGCTGACCACACCATCAACCACATAGCGGTGAGCTGCGCCAGCCTGGCGTTCTGTTATGTTGCCAGCCTGGCGGCCCCACCACAGCACGCTCAGCATGCCCCCGGCCCCTGCCTGTCTGCAGATGCCCAGGAACAGCCTGGACCGGGATGAAACGGAGGAGGAAATCATGGGGGTGCGCCGCTGGGCGAGCGAGGAGTGCGGCATTCCCGAGGAGGAGGTGCGGGGGTTCAGGAACCCGTACCTGCAAACCAACCCGACTGTGCGCGAGGTGCTGCACGACAACGGCTTCCTTTTCGACAGCACGCTCATGGAGAACGACGTATCTATCTCCGACTCCATGCACAACCGCGTGTGGCCCTGTGAGTGCATGCCGCCTGGGTGGCAGTGAGCGCCTGGACCCAGCTGTTTGCCCTTCTGCTGCCTGTGCAACCACCGCCACCGTGCATGCTGAGGCTCGACAGCCCTGCCACTCACTCTGCCTGCTGCCGTGCCCCTGTGGCGCAGACACGCTCGACTTTGGGATTGCCCAAAACTGTGACTGGTGGGTGGCGCGCACAGGGTTGGTGCAGTGCAGTGCCCGCATGCCTCAATTCACTGCCACCCTGCTGCTTCTGGGCTGCACCGCGTGCCAATGATGTGCTTGCCGATGATTTGCTTGAGAGCAGCATGCGGCGGCACACCCCTGTGCAGGTTTTCGCCCGCCCAGACCTGCAACAGCGAGGAGCGCTATCCGGGCATGTGGGAGGTGCCACGTAAGCATGAGTGACCTGTGTACCTGCTGCAGCTTTGCATCGGGCGTGGCGCACAGCTGCCAGGGGTGCCTGCTGGTCTGCCTCCCGCCTCCCCACCCATCCTTCCTTGCTGCTGCCATCCTTGCCGCTGCCTTCCTTTCTTTCCTGTGCTGCAGTGTATATTATGTCTGGCAAGGGCGTCTACACAATGGACTACGGCTCGGACAACAGGTGGGGGCCCTCCCTGCCTAGCTAGCCATGCACGCAGCGAGCGGGTATCGCTGACCGCCACCTGGCAGCCAACACCCAAGCTCCTTGCCTGCAATCCTCCTTCCACCACAGGCACTCCCTTTACGACATCTTGATGACCAACTTTGAGGAGACGTACTACGGCAACCGCGCCCCCTTCCCCATCTACATCCACACCCCCTGGTTCAACGACGACCGCATCGCCGACCTGCAGAAGTTTGCAGGTGGGCATGTGGTGGGATGGGTGGAGGAGGGGAAGCGGTTGCGCTGCCGCCTGCCTGCCGCTGCACCGCTTGCCTGATGACGAGGTGACCCCTGTGCCGTGTGTGTGCTTAAGGCTCCTTGCCGCGGCTGCCGAAGCTGCAACGTTGCCCCGTTGCATTACTGCTGCATTACGCGTGTACCTCCCCGCTGCCTCTCACAGACTACACCATGGAGCTGGGGGACGTCTACTGGGTGACCATGAGCCAGCTGATCGAGTGGATGAGGAACCCAATCCCCGCCTCGGAGTTGCGCCGCAGCGGCGCCATGTGCGGCATGAACCCGTCTCCGCCGCCGCCTCGCCCCATGCCGCGGGCAGGCATCAAAATCACGATCACCTTCAAGGGTGGGTGAGCGGCTGCTGCCTGCTGCCGGTGGCCTGCGCAGGCCTGCCCAGCAGCTGAGATACACAGGCGGCCTGGCCTGCTGCCGCGATGGAGGCCCATGCATGCCCACACCGTGCCCAAGTCTGTTGCTTGCCTTGCCTATGCAGGCGCCTCCCAGGAGCAGGTTGCGTCCCAGTATGCGCTGGTGGTGGAGGCTGTGAGCCGGCTGCTGGCCATCAACGCCAGCAGCACGTTTGTGGCAGACATCCACTCGGTTCCAGGCTCCCCTGCCGCAGCGCCAGCCCCCGCGCCCGTCCCGGCCCCGGCCCCGGCCCCGCAGCTCGCCCCCGGCGCCGCCCCAGCTCCGGCCGGCGGCGACGATGCCTCCACGCGCCGCCGCAGGCTGCTGGGCAAGGCCGCCGCGGAGGCTGCGCAGCAGGGAGGCTGCTTTGACGACGCCTCCTTCCTGCAGTACGAGGCGGAGGCGCATGCGGCTAGCAGCAGCAGCTCCCAGACCCCCAGCAAGGGCTCTGGCACCGTGGCTGCCAAGGACATTAAGGAGGCACCCTCCGACCTCCAGGTGGGTGGTTGGCAGCGGTTGGTAAAGCAGCGCGGCCTGGCCGGGAGGCAGCCATGCATGTAGCACGGGTCGCCAGGTCCCGGCTGCAAATGGCTGACCATGAGCCTGGCCTACATGCTGCACCACCGTGTCCCGATGCTTGCCGCTGATTCAGCAGGCCGTGGGCCCAGCTGCTGCAGGTCACTCTGGTGTCGGCTGGCACCGACCCGATCCGCCTCTACACCACCGCCACGCAGGCGCTCGCCAGGCAAGCCGGCCCGCGGGCACACAGCATGGTGCTTCTCATGCCCCGCCTGCTCGTGCCAGCGCAGAGCAGCACGTCCCATGGCGCTGAGTGCCCGCAATGCCCGCCGCTGTGGTGCAGGACCCCGCTGGCCCTGCCTGCTGGGCTGTCTGCTCTCAACCTGAACATGAACGGCACCCCAGTGATTGTTCCCTTCAAGGTACTGCCGCAGCGGTACGGTACCGGCACTCCCGTGCCGTAGGGGCAGCTGGAGGGAGAGCTGCGGGGGAGTGGAGCAGCCACCTAGCCGCCCTCTCCAAAGCGCACCTGACTGACGCCTTCATTCATCCCGCGTGCCCCTGGCTGCCCTCCCTCGGAGCAGGACGGCAAGGTGGTAAACCTGCCGCCGCCGCCATCCCCACGTCCGCCCCCACCCACGCCACCAACCCCTCCCGCGGCTGCGCCAGACGGTGACGACGAAGGAGGCGCCGCCCCTGTCGCCGACGGCAGCAGCACTGGCAGCAGCTCCTCTGGCGACAGCGAGGTGCTGGCCCTGTGGGCCATCATCGTCATCGCTGCTGGCGGCGGCTGCCTGCTGCTGGTCTCGGTGGCAGCCGTGCTCGCCCGCCGGAAGCGCCGTGCCGTCATGCTGGATGCACCAGCAACATTCAACCCCACCTACTCAGCTGCCAGCCTCAAGGTGGGTGAGCCCCGGAAACTGGCAAGGGTGCCAGCTGTGCACCTGCTGCCGCCAATGCAAGAGAGGTCAGAGCATCACCGCCGTGCGTGCTGTGCAGGAGTCGGAGGATGCCAGCAAGCACACCGTCATCTCCTTGGATGCCAGCACGCAGCAGTAGGCTGTAAGCTTGCTTATCACAATAACCCAACCCCGATGGTCGAGCTCTGCCTCCCATCCCTGACCCGTCTTTCCCCTTCGCTAGCCCTTGGCCCTGTTAACCCCCGATTTATTTCATCCGGACATGCCGTTTCAAGCTGCCTTCCCTCACTATGGCATTGGGCAATTAGAGGGCACCGGCCCCCCCATTCTTGTGTCCCCCCATTCCCCGGGTAACCCTGTGGGGGGGAAACATTGCACGAGCCGGAATGAAGTACCAGAAGCGAAATGATTTCTTCCCCACAAAGGTAACTAGTGGGTGGCAGTGTGCCATGCCGTGCGGGCAATGCAGGGTTGCCAGAGGGTGTGGTCCCGGCCAGGTCCAGGTGGCAGGGCGGCGGAGGTGCCGCTTGCGGGCGCCGGGCGGGCGGGGGGGGACAATCATCCCCTACCTCAGATGATCGATGCATATGCATAGCATATTGAGCGCCACCTGTTTGCTACTAGTCAGGGCGCACCTGCCATGCCTCAACCAAGTCGAGGTGCAGGGAGCGCCCCCGGAGGCCCACTCTATGCAAATTGGCAGACCGCGCTGCCGGAAAACGCGAGGATCGACTGCTGCAAGCGCTCCTCCCTCCCAACCACAGGTGAGCAGCACGCAGCATGGACCTCAATAATGGGTTGCGGGGTCGCTGGGGCGCTGATTGAACGCAGTGTGCAGGCGCGAAGCCCCGCCGATGCCATGAGAGAAGGCCTTCCCCCGTCGGCTTCGACATCCGCCCATGCTCTGCCGGCCCTAGTGCTTGCCCTGCTGCTCACGGCGCTGGGGGGCGTGTCAGGTGCGCCGGGAGCACGGTGGCGGGCAGCAGCGGCGAGCAGCCGCCGCTGCCCACCTGTCCCCCAGCCGACGGCGGTTCCACGCCAGCCCGCTGTTGCACCTGCTGCAACATAAGCACAGCACTCTACTCATCTGCTGCTCGCCATCGTTACATGGTATGTTTCCCTGGTGCGACTGCAGGCAGCATACCATGGTGGTACAAGTGCCTGTGCCGTGCGGGAGATGCACGGTGCATTTGCCCCTCCACCTCGCCGCCCGGCAACCTGGCGCCACCCAAGGCCCCGCAGTTTGTGCTGTTCACGGTGGGTGCCGCCCCTGCACTCGGCATGGCTGTATACCCCCGTCCCTGCTGCCGTGCTGGCCAGCTGGCATTGCTCCCCACTGGTCATGCCTGCCTGCCTGCCTGCCCGCCTCATGGCGATGCCCTTCGCCACCACCTGGTGATGCCCTTCGCCTTCCGAACATGGCACCATCCCACGCTCGCCCCGCACTCACCCAAGACCCCCACGCCGCCCTCTGTGCTGCTGTGCTGCCCCCGTGAGCCTGGCCAACCCCTCGCAATGCCGATGCCCCTGTGCATTGCGCCCTGGATTGCAGCATGACGATGCCATCAGCAACGTCTCAGTAGCAGCCATGCGTGCGGTTGTGGAGGGGCGGCAGCAGTCCAACGGCTGCCCCATTCCGGCCACCATGTTCACAATGGTGGTGGAAACAGGTGGGCCGGCGCGGCGCGACGCCGCCGCTGCTGCTGCGGGGCGCTGGCTGGGCGCTGTCGCCCGCTGCTCCGGCGGTCTGGCTGCGCGCTGGTTGTGTGCCAGCCTCAGCCAGCCCACGCTGCTCAGCCACCCTGCAGCAGCAGAGACTCGCCCCATCCGGGGCGCTCATGTGCCTTCCGTCATCCTGGCCTGCCTCCCCTGGGCTGCTGCAGACTGCAAGCTGCTTGTGGAGCTGTACAACCAGGGCTGGGAGATTGCAGACCACACAGCAACCCACAAATCGGTGGGCAGGGCGGGTAAAAGCCAGAGGGGGTGCCCGCCTCCGCCGCTTGCGCCTGCATGAGGCCCCTGGCCCCACACTCGTTGCCGGTGCGCCTCCCCACCGGTGCCACGCTCGGCCCCTCGAAGCCCCCATGCCATCACCACCAACAGCCGGTTGCACGCCTGCTCCTCTGGAAACTCACCTCCCTGCCTCCACCTGCCTCCACCACTCCCCCTCCCCATGCACACGCCCATCCCCTCCCTGCCCTCCCCGCCCGCCAGCTGATGAACATGACGCGCAAGTCGATGCGGCAGGAGATTGTGGGCGCGCGCGGCAAGCTGGCAGCCTGCGGCATCCCGGCCCGCGACATCGTCGGCTTCCGAGCCCCCTACCTGGACACCAACCGCTACGTGCGGGACACGCTGGCGGAGGGTGGCTTCCTGTACGACAGGTGCGCGTGTGTGTGTGGGTCGCTGGAGGTGTGACTTGTGGGATTGGCCGCGGCCCGTGTGAGCAGGCAACAGGCAGCCAGGGTGGCACAGCTGGCCCCGCGGGGCGCTGGCCGCCACACCCGCAGCCGCCCGGTGCATGCTGCCGCTGGTGCTGCTGCTGCTGCCGCTGCCACTGCTGCCAAATCTGCTCGCCTGCCAAACCACGGCCCCCTCACGTGCGCCCCTCCTGCGGTCTCCCTTGCAGCACGATGATCGAGCTGGGGGGCAGCCCCACCGCCGCCACCTCGCTGTCATATGGCATGGCCAAGCGCGTGTGGCCCTTCACAATGGATTACGGCCTGCCCATGGGCAACTGCCGGGCGTGAGAGGCGCTGCTGTCTTCGATGCCGGCCGCGCTGCTGCTGCCGCTGCCGCCGCTGCTGCCGCCGCTGGTGCTCCCCGGGTCAGGAGCCGGTGGTGGCTCCCGGCTGGGCGGCTGGGGTGCGGCCTGTCTCATGAGCCTGATGTGAGTGGAGGGTGGTTGGAGTTGGAGCGATGTGATGATGGAAAGCGATGTGTGCCCCTGCTGCAGCCTGTCGCCCATGCAGTATTGCCACCCCACCGAGCGGCACCCCGGCCTGTTCCAAGTGCCAGGTACGAGTGCGGGGCATCGGACGCTCAGCGAGGGACCTGCTTGTGCCGGTGACCGCCCCCCGCCTGCCTCCAGCCCCAGCGGGAGCCTGAGCCGCGCTTTGCGCGGCTGCTGCTTGCTGCTGGCCGTGCTCCGCCGACCTGCCGCCGCTTGGCTGCCTGCAGTGTGGGACCTGAGTGCTCTGGGGGGGCCTTACTCGATGGATTATGGAGATGAGAGGTGAGCCCGCTTCTTGAGCTGCCCCTTGAGCCTCGTGGGCGCCTGAGCTGCCCACACGGCTTCCTCGTCCCGGCCTGTGCTGAAGCCTTCCTCCCGCTGGCCCCTCCAGCTTGTTCTCTCTCCCTCTGGTGCTCCGTCTCATGTGCCTGGCCGACTCCCGCTGCAACGCGCCCCACCCCGCCTGCTCCCGCGTCCTGCAGCGGCAGCGGCGTGGCAGCCTCCACGCAGCCCACCTTCGACATCCTCAAGGCCAATTTCGATGCCGCCTACAGCGGCAACCGCGCCCCCATGCCCCTCTACATCCACACACCCTGGCTGCTGGCGGGGGACCACACCTCTGGGCTGCAGCGGTTCATAGGTGGGTGCCGCGGTGTTGGTGTCCCCCCTCGCTGGGCTGGCGGCAACGCCCACCAGCGCCTAGCCCTCCACCTGCATCTGGCTCGCTCCAGAGCCGCTCTGCTTTGCTACCAGCCTCTGCCTCTTTCACGTCTGCCCGATCCAATCCCCGCGCGCCGCCCTGCAGACTACGTGCTGCGCCTCCCCGACGCGCACTTTGTCACGATGCGCCAGCTGCTGGATTGGATGCAGCACCCCGCCGCCGCAGACCAGCTCACCCCAGAGGCGCTGGGGTGCGGCAACCCTGGCGGAGCGGGGCCTGCCAGGAAGGCAGACGACAGCGGTGGTGGGAAGCTTCCCGTTGTGAAGCCGCAGCCGCAGCCGGAGCCGCAGCAGCCCGCTGCGTCGCCGTCGCCGCCGCCGCCAAAGCGCAAGCCGCAACAGGCGCCCAAGCCCAAGCCCAAGCCGTCGCCGTCGCCGTCGCCGGATGGGGCAGAGGCGCGCCCCGAGGCCGCCGCGGCATCCCCCCCACCTGTGAGCCCCGCCAGTGCTCTGCCAGACCAGACCCGTGGTCAGCTCGCCTGCCCCCTCGGCTAAACTGCTCATCGTACTGCCCCTACTTGTTTACAGCCGCTTCCGCCATCGCCCCCACCACCCTCGCCGCTGCCACCCAGCCCCCCGCCGCCCAGCCCCTCGCCTCCAAGCCCCTTGCCGCCGCCGCCCAGTCCGCCACCACCCGTGTTTGCTCCACCCTCGCCCCCACCGCCATCCCCCTCCCCGCCCTCACCACCACCTCCCTCGCCGCTGCCACCCAGCCCGCCGCCTCCCTCGCCGCTGCCACCCAGCCCGCCACCACCTAGCCCGCCTCCCACCCCGCCACCGCCGCCATCCATGCCTGACTCTGGAGTGCGCATAATCTTCTTCTTTACAGGTGACCACAGGCTGCTGCTCCTGCTCCTGCTGCTGCTGCCACCAGGCAGATGACAGCTGGGCTCGCCACCCACGGCAGCTGGTGCCAGCACCTGGCACCCTGGTAGGTCGCCGAAGCAACCGGCATCGCGTTTGCCCGCCCCTTCTTGCCCTGCCCGCCTGCCCCGCAGGGATTGACGAGCAGGGCTTCAGAGCGCGGGCTGAGGGGCCGCTGCTGGAGGCGGTCACCCAACGTGTGCTGTCCCAGCCGCCCTTCACGTTTGTGCAAGAAATGGCCATGGTGCCTGCGGGCACCGCGCTGCGCTCGCTGCCTGCCGCCAGCCGGCGCGCGCTCCGCGCGGCGCAGGCGCAGCCGGCGGCAGCGGCAGCAGCGGGCCTGCGGCGGCGGCGGGCGCTGCAGCAGGAAGGCGAGGCCAGCAGCAGCGGCGGGGGCAGCGGCGGGGGCTTGATCCCTCGCTGGCTGGAAGTGATTATCATAGCTGGGGGCACCGACCCTATCCAAATGTATTACACCAGCCAACAAGAGCTGACGTGAGTGCTGCTGCTGCTTGCTGGCCTGCTGGGTGGGGGGGGGAGGGGCTGCCCTGCCTGCGCACCTGCCAGCGGTGGGCACATGCGACTGTGACTGCTGGCCTCGCCCACCCGCCCTACTGCCCACATACCCTTACACACCCTTTGCCATGCCGCCTGCCCGGCTGCAGCGACATCCGGCTCGCCTCGGTGCTGGCGGAGGCGGATGCTGAGCTGGCGACTCCCGTGACGGTAGTGCCGTTCAAGGTGTGCATGTATGGCTTTGCTAGGGTGCCTGGTGCTGGCACTCGCGGTGTATGCGTGGTACCATCCAAGGTACTTAGATGCAGCCAGCAGGCAACTGTGGATAGGTTTGACACTTGCCCTCCAACTTTCTTTCTTCGCTGCAGAATGGGGTGGACCTTGAGCTGCCCTCGGGTGCAGAGGCGCCGCCTATGGCTGCACGGGACATAGTCGTCACCGATGGCAGCAGCGAGGGCGCCGGCGGCGGCAGCAGCAGCGACACAAGCAGCAGCGGCAGCGGTGGCAGCGGCGTGCCGGTTGGCATCATTGTGGGTGCCGTGGCGGGCGCCGCGGCCCTCGTGGCGGCGGCTGGCCTCACCTACTACTTTTTAGTGGCGCGGCCGAGGCGTGCCGCCGCCCGAGCGGAGCAGCTGGACCGGCTGGAGAAGGCGTCGCCTGGGGCCTCGTCTGCTGAGGTGAGCGGCTGCCGGCGCGGCCTAGCGGTCTGGCCCTGGGGCAGAGCGCTGCCGGCAAGGCGCTACGCCTGCCTGCCGCATGCTCAGGCTGCCACTGCACCGTAGGAAGCCGCTTGGGTGCGGCCTCGCAGGCTCCAGCATTGGCCGCGCCTCCCGTGCCCCTGCCCCCTCCCGTCCGTGCCTGAGCCTGCTGCTGCTTTGCCTGCTGCTGTGCAGGACTCTGCCGCTGAGCGCGAGGCCAGGCACGAGCCTCAGCCTGGCGCCGAGGGCACGCCCACCCCACCGCTGCTGCTGCCTGCCTGCGTGGCGGAGAGCCGGCCGCCCAGCAGGACGGGCAGCATGCAGCTGGCGCCGGTGCCGGAGGAGGGCTGCGACGGTGGCGGCCTGGAGGAGGGTAGCGATGGCGCTGAGAAAGCATCGTCTGACCGCTCCATGCTCGACTCTGCCAGGGACCACGCCTACCGCTGACTACCCCCCACCGGCGGCTTGTCTCGGCCTCGGGACCAGCTTGTCCCTCACCCCCGCCTCTAGCAATAAGATGCGCTTCACCTGCACCCCTCTGGCTTTACCCTTTTCTTGACCCCGCAAGCAGACCAGCCGTGCCGCCTGCCCATGTCCCATACCATCACAACGATTGTTTTTTGTTTCCTGCTCAGGCCTGCGGCGGCTGGCATGATGCACTACATGCAAACAGTACGCTGCGGGGCCTTGACCGTTGTTGCCTGCACTGCACCTGCGACCCAGGTGCCCGCCGGCTGCCTTTCCAATTTTTGCTTACAAGTAGCATGCATTCTTTCAAGCCAGCGTTAGCACGTGCTGTTGCTGAGCTGGACTCTGGCATTGTCAGGCAGTATCAAAAAGAGCCTGCCCGAGTCTGTGAAAGGGCTTCCTGGAGGCGGTACCGGCTGTAACAAAATGGACGAAATCCGTTTCCCCCCAAAGGCAGCTGGCTTGATGCTATTCTTGTTTTCCCACTGCTGACGCACGGCGATAGATGCGTGATTGTGCGACCCTCAGGCTGCCTAACTGGCTGGCGGCGACACAAACGCCACCTGCACGGCAGCACGCAGCAGGGCTGCTGTACATCTGGTGCTGCAGGAGGCGGCGCAGGCTCCTCTCCTGCAAATGGATGGCCAGCACAGTCACGTCATGCAGCGACACGCCACAAGTGGACACACAGCACCGAGGTTGGCTGGTGGTTGACTGCGGGCTTGGCCCGCCGGCGTAGCTGGCGCACCTTTTCAGCCGCCCGCCAAGGCGGGAAGGGCAGCCCGATGAAGGATGCTGCCAGCTCTGGGGTCAGCCCGGCACCAGCGGCGGCAGCCTGCTCCGATGCATCCAGCAGCAGATCATACAGGTCCTGCTGGGGCTGCTGGGGTGCGCTTGGAGGCTGCTGGTGCTGGGGCTGGTTGGCGGGCAGTTAACGCAGGGCTGGAGCGGCACCCGGCTGGCTTTCGGCCCGCTGGGGATGGACCGCGGGCTGCTGATATGGATCAGCTTGGGGCTCCTGGGGAGGGGGTTGTGGGGCCTGTGCTGGAGGCAGCTGGCAGGCAGGGCTGGGGGCCTGCTGGTGCACAGGCAGGGGCTCCTTGAATGGGGCTGGGTGTTGGGGTGTGGCAAGCTGACAAGGTGGTTCCTGTTGCGGCTGCTGCCGTGTGTAATGCGGAGTTGAAGTTGGTGCGCCAGCTGAGTTGGTGGCAGGGGCAGGCAAAGTGGGAGGGGGAGCCGGGGCTGCTGCCCCTGGCGCAGTTGCCTGCAGCTGCCGCCGGCGCTTGGCGGCTGGCTGCTGGGCGCCTCCATGCTGCCGCTGCTGCTCCCCCTCCTTTCGGCTATTCACCCTATCGCCGTCCTCCTCCTCATAGCAGGGCCGTTTTCCCGCTGTGCGCTGCCTGGCGGTGGCAGCTGGCCCCCCAACAGGGGTGCTGGCGCCCTCCTCTGAGGCAGCGCCGCCCACTGGCAGCTGCCGAGGTTGATGCGAGGGCCTGCCGGCTGCCTGCTCCTGCTCTCCCTCCTCGCTGTCGCTGCTGCTCCCAGAGGGGTCGCCACGTGCTGCCCCCTGCCGCCGCTGGCGCTTGAGCTGCTTGTAGGCTTTTATGTAGCAGAGCTGGCACAGCCACTCCTCGCCAGTGGCCGGGAGCATACGAGCTGGGGCCGGGGCGGGTCGACTCGCAGTGCAGGCACCGCCGCTGAGCTGGCGGCAGCACGTGGCGGTCCCGCTCCCGGCGCTCCAATAAGCGCCTGGCTGGCAGCTGCCCCGCTTTCCTGCGTGCATATTTCCAGCACGCATTGCACAGCAGAGCGCGTATGGTTGGGTGCCTGTACCACCGGTTGCCACCAGTGGCAGTGCTGCCGCAGTGCGAGCACTGGCGCTGCTGCTGCGGGTCTCCCTCTGTGCCCTCCTCCTGCTGGCTGTCCCGGGCTGCCTCTCCTTGCTGCGGCTCGGCCGGCTGCTTGTCAGACATCCCCAGCCAGCTGCCTGCTGCTGCCGAAGCACTGCCTCCAGCAGCTGCTATAGCTGGGCTGGGCTGCGCTGTTGCAGCAGTGGCAGCAGGGACCGCTGAGCCTGGTGATGCTGTGGCGGCGCCAGCAGCCACAGCCCTTCCCGCCTGCAGGCGTGGGTCCCTGCTGCTGCGTTGAGCCAGCGGCAGAAGCTGCTGCTGCTGCCGCTGCTGCGGTGCTGGCTTGCCGTTGGCTGAGAGGTGGCCGCCTGCAGCTCCTGGGTTTGCGCCTGGCAGGCCTGCCACCGCTAGCACAGTCGACGGCTCGCCCGCCGTGGCCGCCTCCTCACCGGTAGCAGCATCAGCACGGCCGCTCCTCATCTGCTTTTCTCCTGCAGCCCCCAAGCTCGCACACACTCAAAGAGAATGAAGGCAGCCCTGGCGACTAGGGAGGTCATCAGCCGACCCACGGGCTCAGTGCCCTGGTGAACCCTGGTCCCCTGGCTGTTGCCCTGGGCTCACAAGGTTGTGGTGCCAGCAGCACACCCAGGAGCAGGCCTCCAGGAGCAGCCGTGGCAGATCCGAGCCCACCTCGCTGTTGCCCGCCAACTGAGCCACAGAAAAACCAAACAAGCCAATGTACAGACACAGCAAGGCGCTACCAGGAGAGATAAGAGGCTCAGGGAGGCCCTGTGCGGGGCTGGAAAGCTGGCGGCGGTACAGCTGTACAGAAGGGGAAGCGCCCAACAGGAAGCGAGAAGGGGCTCTTGAAGTGCATGTCTTGATGTTGGCCCCGCCCTGCGCGGCTGGTGCTGCATGCTGGTGCTGCGACTGATGCTTGATGTCCACAGGTGGCAGGGCTGGCGCCTCTAGCACCGCCTGGGAAGCCAACCGCCCAACTGGTGGTGCGGGTGCACAGCGGGGATGATGACACCTCCCCCGACAGGCGGTCCTGCCACTCTGGTCAGGTCAGCTGCCTGCTGCCATGCAGCGCCGCACCAGCCACGTGCACAGCGGCGTGAACAAGCGCTGCCGCCGCACCGTACTGCCGGCGCTCCAGAAAGCGGCGCAGGCTCCTCTCCTGCAAGCGGCCGCACATGACAGCGAGCGAAGGCGTGGCACACCAGGTCTGGGACAATGCTGCACTGTGGGCTGGGCAAGCGACACACACACCTTCTCGGGTGGCGGCCAGGGCAGGCCGATGAAGGATGCTGCCAGCTCTGGGGTCAGCTCGGCAGCAGCGGCGGCAGCCTGCTCCGATGCATCCAGCAGCAGATCATACAGGTCCTGCTGGGGCTGCTGGGCAGGGGCTGGGGGCTGCTGGGGTGCGCAGGAAGGCTGCTGGTGGTGGTTGGCGGGCTGTTGGCGCAGGGCTGGAGGCTGCTGGTGCGGGGGTGCTTGGACTGGTGTTTGCTGGGGCATGGCGGGGCGCTGACGAGATGGTGGCTATGGTGACTGCCGCCGTGGGTGCTGTGATGAAGCCCTCTCCTGCCGAGGCCGCGGCTGCTTGCGGCGGTGGGGCTGAGGGGCTGAAGCTTGTGCTCCAGCTGGGTTGGCGGCAGGGGCAGGCAGAATGGGAGGGGGAGCCGGGGCTGCTGCCCTTGGCGCAGCTGCCTGCTGCTGCCGCCGGCGCTTGGCGGCTGGCTGCTGGGCGCCCCCCTCCTCCTCCCCCTCCTCCTCCCCGTCATCCACCTCACCATCCTCCTCCTGGTAGCAGGGCTGCCTGGCTGCAGTGCGCAGCCTGGCGGCGGCAGCCGGGCCCCCAACAGGCGTGCTGGTGCCGTCCTCTGCAGCGGCGCCGCCCACTGGATGCGAGGGCCTGCTGGCCGCCTGCTCCTGCTCTCCCTCCTCGCTATCGCTGCTGCTCCCAGAGGGGTCGCCACTTCCTGTCCCTTGCCGCCGCTGGCGGTTGAGCTGCTTGTAGGCCTTGTGTTGGCAGGGCTTGCATAGCCACTCCTCGCCAGTGGCCGGGTGCCGGCACCAGGCCGGATAAGCATACGACCTGGGGGCAGGGCTGGCCGAGCCGCACTGCCGGCACCGCCGCTGCTCTGGTGGCACCGCTTGGCGGTTCCGCTCCCGGCGCTCCAACACGCGCCTGTCTGGCAGGTGCCCCTTGTGTGTGCGTGCATATTCTCCGCATGCATGGCACAGCAAAGCACGGGTGGTGGGGTGCCTGCGCCAATTCCTGCCACCAGTGGTGGTGCTGCTGCAGGTCTCCCTCTGTGCCCTCCTCCTGCTGGCTGTCCCGGGCTGCCTCTCCTTGCTGCGGCTCGGCCGGCTGCTTGTCAGACATCCCCAGCCAGCTGCCTGCTGCTGCCGAAGCACTGCCTCCAGCAGCTGCTATAGCTGGGCTGGGCTGCGCTGTTGCAGCAGTGGCAGCAGGGACCGCTGAGCCTGGCGATGCTGTGGCGGCGCCAGCAGCCACAGCATCGCCAGCAGCCACAGCCCTTCCCGCCTGCAGCCGCGGGTCCCTGCTGCTGCGCTGAGCCAGCGGCAGAGGAGGCTGCTGCCGCTGCTGCTGCGGTGCTGGCTGAATGTTGGCTGAGCGCGGGCCGCCTGCGGCTCCTGAGGTTGGGTAGGGCCAGCCTGCTGGCGCTGCTGCTGCTTCATCCTCGCCTGCCGTGGCCGCCGCCTCCCCGGCCGAGGCGTCAGAACGGCCGCTCCACATCTGCTTCTATCCAGCAGCCCACAACGGTCACAAACACTGCTCAGGGAAGCAAGCAGCCCTGGGCGACTAGATAAGTCCGCAGCCGACCCCCGCAGCCCAGTGCCCTGCCCAACCCTGGGCCCCTGCCTGCTGCCCTGGGCTCACAAGGTTGTGGCAGCACGTGTGCAGGCCTCCAGGAGCAGCTGGGTCAGAGTCCAAGGCTCACCTCGCTGTTGCTTGCTTTGCGTCAGCCCACCGACTTCGCAACCCAAGGACGTTCAGGAACCCTTTTGAGCAGGAGCACTCCTTCCGTTTCCCGCTGCTGTGCCTGCTTTGCCCTGCTGGCTACCACAGCAAAGCCCTGACTGCCCGTATTATCCTATGCGCCAGGCGCGAGTGGCGTCGGATGGATCCCTTGCAAGCTTACCAGGGCGGAGGTGCGCTGTTTCACCTCTCGACTTGAGTCGGCGTGCGTCCCACAGCCCTCTCTGCCGCATCTGATCGCCGCCATTTCTCCACCGCGCCCTTGCAGGCACAGGGACTCACCCCCTGCAGACGTCCCCGCCTTTGCCCATTTCCGGCAGTGCGCAGCGGCTGTCGGAGCTGCGCACTGGGCCCAAGCCAGGCAGCGGCGGCAGCGAAGCACTGAGCCCGCTGGGCAGCGACTACAGCGATGGTCCCCGCAGGTGCCGCCACTGCCACCGCCGCCTGCCGTGCCTGCCGCACCTCGCCGGCGCAGCCCCAGCCGACCCCTGCCTCAAGCGGCTGAAGCTGGCCCCCTGCTGGCATCTCCACCCCCTTCCCTGCAGGCTGGTGGCCGACCCAGACAGCCCCACCTCGCGGCTGCTGGAGCGAGCCGCGCAGCGCAGCCTCGCCTCGTCAGCGTCCGCCAAAAACACGCCAGAGAAGTTCAGTTACATGAAGGACATCGCACGGAACCCGGAGCTTGCCCGCGCAGCCCGCCGAGCGCTGTCCTCCTCGCCCGACGTCGCAGGCTCGGGCGCAGGCGGCGGCGCCGCGGGCAGGGGCCCCGGCGGCGGCGGCGGCGGCGGCTCCCTGCAGCCGCTGCAGAGCGCGCCAGAGCTGGACAGCCTGACCGCGGTGGTGGACCAGCTGGATCGGGATGCCGAGCAGGAGAGCCGCATCAACCAGCAGATGGCGTCGGTCATGCTGGGCCGCCTGCAGAGCGGGCGCAGCGCGGCGGAGCGCGCCCTGGGGGTCATGCAGGTGTTGCGCCTGGTGCCCCGCTGCTGCCGTTGCCGCTGCCAGCTGCTTCTGGCACTGGTGGCACTGCGGCTGCAGAGGCGTTTTGGCGCAGCAGGCCGCTACCTGCTGCTCCCCGCCGCAGTGCACCCCACGCGCTGCTCCCCGCCCGCAGGCGTGCGCCGCCGCGGAGGCCGCCTATGCTCGAGCCATGGCCTCGGTCGCCAAGCTGAGCCTGTGCAGCGATGCTGATGGGCCCTCCCTGCGGGCCGCCCTGGAGCAGTTCTCAGACCTGCCCGGCATGCTGAGCGCGTGCCACAGCAGCGTGAGTGGTTGGGCTTTACCGAGTCGTGCCAGCTGTTGACGGTTTGGAGCAGCGGCAGCCTGGGGAGCTGCTGTCTACAGCCTGGCTGCGGCCCCCTGATGCGCGCAGCAGTGGCGGCTGGTTATGGCTGGCGTGCTGCACAGGAGCAGCAGCATGCCGTGGCCCTGCAGGCGCCACGTCAGCATGGCCGTTTTGCCTCGCGGCTGGCGTGGGGCCCCGCTGCTCACTACGCCTCCTGCGGGCTGCTGCGGGCTGCTGCAGATGTCGGAGCGGCTGCACGAGGCCATCCGCAGCCTACAGGCCCTGGTCAACGACCTGCGGGCGGCATGCGAGGAGGTGGGCAGCGGCGCCAGCCGCGCCAAGCGGGAGGTGGACGGCAGCAGGCAGGGGCTCAAGGCGGCGCTCAGGTGTGCACCTGGGTGGGGGCACGCGCATGAGTGATTGGCTGATGGAGCTGGGATGCTCCTGGCAGCAAGGGGATGGGAGAAGGGCAGCGCCCTGAGCCGCGTGGCGGCTGCCCGGCGGCTGCCCGGCTTCTGCAGGAGCCACCAGGACGCGTGCCAGGCCTTTGAGCAGGCGGCGGCGCAGCGGCAGCGGCCTGGCGGGCGGGGCCGGGGGGTGGAGAGCGACCCCTGGCTCACAGGTGGGGACGCTGGGGCGCACGGCAGCAAGCGTGCGTGGCCAATGTGGGCGGCAGGAGCGGCAGGCCCACAGGGGCCGCCAATATCGGCACCGCCCTGCTTTCGCAGTCGTGCCTGACGTATGCCGCCTGCTTGATGTCTGCTCGCTGCGGCGCAGAGGGGTGCCTGGTGGAGCAGCAGGTGCGGCTGCAGCGGGCGCAGCATGTGGAGCGGCAATACTTGGGCAAGTCCTTCCAGGTGCGCATGTGTGTGTGTGGAGCGGGGTGCGTGCGTGTGTGGTGGCGAGTGGTGGCGGTGGGTAGGCGGCCTGGTTTGGAGTCCCATGCACCGCCCCGGCTTGGAACCGCTTGCAGCCGCATGGCGCGGCGCGCCGAAGTGCCGCCACCCCATTCCCCTCGCTGCAGCGGGTGGGCGAGCTGGAGCGGCGGCGTGCGGGCGCGGTGCAGAAGACTCTGAGCAGCTTTGTGGGCATCTACCGCGCCGAGGTGGTGCCCGTTCAGGGCATCGCGGGGCAGCTGCAGGCACTGCTGGGTGAGGTGGATGCGGAGGCCGACCTCGAGGCCTTCACAGAGACCGCCGCCAGCAGCGTGCACAGGCGAGTGCGGCGGGCCCCGGGCCCCAGCCAGCCCAGCCAGCCTGCTGCTGCTGGCCAGGAGTGTCCACCCGTGCCTGTGCAGCAGCCCAGAGCCCAGCGGCTGCTGCCCAGGCCTGCACGCACGTGGGCAGGCAGGCGCGCCGCTGGAAACAGCCGTGCGCCTTGGCACCGCTCCTCGGCATCGACTGCTGGCTCCTGGTCCCCCCCTTGGCCGCCTGCAGTGCCGAGGCGCTGTCGGTGCGGCAGCGAGAGACTGTGGACCAGATCTGCTCCGAGCTGCTGGGCAGCGCCGAGATTGTGCGGTGAGCCGGGGTGGCGAGGTGCTGTTGGTGAGGGGTCAGGCAGATAGCCAGCCAGCCAGCCGGCACACATGGCTTGGCGGGGCGGGAGCGTTGCCCCGCCCGCATGTGCCTCTGCATGCTGGGGGCGGGTGGGTGCATGCAGCTTGCTGCTCCCAATGGGAGCATGCTTGATGAATAACACCGCTGCACCGCCCGCAGGCAGGGTGCCATGGAGCGGTGGGACAGCAGCGTGAGCTGCTGGCAGCGCGGCCACCTGGTGCTCACCCAGGCCGGCTTCCTGCACTGCTTCGCGCCAGACTCTGCGGCCGCCAAGGCAGCCGGCGGCACCAGCGGCGCCAACGGCGGCGCCGGCAGCAGCAGCGGCGGCGCCAACGGCGCCTCGCGCGGCGGCAGCCCGGGCCAGGTGTCCTGGGGCGGCGCCAAGAGCTGGGCGCCGCCAGTGGAGAGCTTGAACCTCTCCCGTTGCTCCTTTGAGCAAGGTGGGCGTGGGTTGAAGTGGCAGCGGGGGCGGCATGGAACGCGGCCTTGCATGGGGCGGGCCCCTGAAGGCAGCCTGCTAAAGGGGCCATGCCTGGGACCTCGCTCGCCGCTCTCCACCCACCACTTATCCGCGCACGCCCGCCACCTGCTCCCGCTGGCCCTGTGTGTGCCTGTGCGCTCCGCCACCACGCAGGCGAGGCCCCCGTGTTCCGCATCATCGAGTCCGGCGGCGGCGGCCTGGCCAGCTTTGCGCTGTTTGCCGCGCGGCAGCGCACGATGACGCTCAAGGCGGGTGGCATCGAGGAGTGCATGGACTGGGCGATAGCAGTGAGGGAGGCCATTGCCGCGTGCGTTGGCTGACGAAGGGAAACGGCGCTGCCCGCTGGCAACAGACGCCGTGCGGGAGCGGGCGTGGCGGCGGCGCCCAGGACCGGTTTGCTTGAGCCCAGCAGCCGGCGGCGGTGTGCGACCCATGACCCAATACCGACTTTCTTACTACACTGAGCTGCGCGTGGTTCACACTTCACCTCCCAGCATTCCAAACGCACTGCGCCCTCAGCACTTGCACCAGCATCATGATTGATTCATAACTTAGCTTGCAACCTCACTTGTGCGCCTGTGACGGCGGCAGCAGGCGGGTCGCAGCAATGCGTGCCAGCGGCTCGGTCACGTTGCAACAGCCTTGGCGTGCCGCCCCAGCCGCGGCGGTTCACGCTGCTGCCCTGCGCCGCCACCTCAGCTGCCGCGGTAGGTGCTGTAGCCAAAGGGATTCCAGGTCAGCGGCACATGGAAGTGCTCCCGCGCCTGCACGGCGCGGTCGCGCGGTGGCGGCACGGTCGCGGGGGGGCAGCGGGAGCAGGGTTAAGCCTAGCAGCGTCAGCTTGCGCTGACGGCGCGCGCCCCGCTCCCTGCAACAGCCGCACATCCATAGCCGCACATCCTGCTGCCGCTTACAGCCCCGCAGCTCCACCCGCCCCCCAGGGGCCCACCTGGTGCGCCTGGATCTCAAATTCCACCGACACCGAGGGGTAGAAGCGGCGGGTGGGCAGGAAGAAGGCGGGGTGCTCCTGCTGGCACCGCCCCATGTACTCTGCCGTGTCAAAGGTGATGCGGTAGTGCCCTGGCTCCACGTGGTCACCCGGCGGCAGCAGGTCGCCGATACGGCCGTCCTTGTTGGTCTGCCCACTGGCCACGCGCTCCCAGGCGGCGGCGGAGCCGGGGGCGCGCCGCGCCAGCACCACGCCCACGCCTGGCGCGGGCCGGCCGATGCACGTGTCCAGGACGTGGGTGGTGATGGGGGAGCGCAGCGGCGGCGCATCGGCTGCGGCAGGGCGTGGGGCGGGCAGGGGAGGCGGCGGCGGCGGCGGCGGGGGTTGGGGGGCGGCGTGGAGGCAGCGGAATGCCAGTGGCGTAGGGTCTGCCAGCTGGGCAGGTGCAGCGGGTAGCGCTGCAGGCACTGCAAGCGTGCCCCGCGCCGCGCCCTGGCAGGCCGCCGGGCCGGGCGGTGGGCAGACCTGCGCGCGGCGCCAGCTGCGCCAGCAGCCGACCTGCGCGGCGGTCGGCGGGGTCGGCGGCGGCGGCGCCCGCCTCGCCGTTGCCAAAGCTCTTGCGTATGCGCAGCTCCGTGATCTTCTGCTGCTCCACCGCCGCGTTGGTCAGCTCGGTGGCGGGCGCGTTGCCATACCTGCAGAGCAGGGAGGGGGATTGGGGGCAGGCGGCGGGTGCATGTGGGTGGAGGGTTGGGCGGGTGATGCTGTGAAGCACGAGCCGGCAATGGTTCCTGGCCAGGGAAATTTACACACGATGGTCTGAAAATGTGCAGAAGCCATTGGGGGGCGGCCGAGAGGGCCCCCCAATTGGCCAAGGAGGGCCTAAGAACCCAGGGCAGATGACAACGGCACGGCTGTGCCGCGCTGTGTGGCGGCGACCTACAAATGCCCGTCGTCTGTCGCCCACGGCCCTCCCTGCAATTCATTTGCAAGAGACCCCCACCCCCCTAGCATCCTCGCTCCCGTAGCGAACGCACAACACCATAGATAGCACGATGGCCTCCACCGCCTTCGTTGCCTCCCCCGCCCGCGTGAGCCCGGGCAAGAAGGAGACGCCCCTGAAGTTTGCGGCGCACTCCAAGAATGCGGGCAAGGGGCGGGAGGGGCGGGCTGACCGTTGGGCCGGGTTGGGCGGGGGAGATCGCATGGGGATGCGGCCGCCAACGTTCACCTCCTGCCCTGCAGATGGACCGCTTCATCCCCAACCGCAGTGCCAGCAACCTAGATGTTGCCAACTACAACGTCAGCCGCGAGGCCAAGGACGTTGAGAACCTGGACGCCCTGTCGCCCACCAAGGTGGGTGCTGCTGCCGGCGGCGGCCCTGGGCCTGGACCCCAGCCCAGCAGCACCACCAGCCGGCGCAGCGCCCCAGAATCGCAGGCCGCCTGCACCCTGGGCGCTAGCTAGCTGTTGACCAGCGCCATCAGGCACCATCACCCCTGCCATCAACAGTCACATTTGATGGCGCCCTGACCCGCCCGCCTGCGCCGCCCTCCCCCTCCGCAGCTGGAGTACAAGAAGCAGCTGGCGGCCAACCTGGGCCAGGACGACTCCGCTCGCATCCTGGCCTTCAAGCAGAAGGCGCCCGCGCCGGCCGAGGGCTTTGAGAACCACATGGCGGCACTCTACTCGGCCAACGCGGGGCCCCGCCCCAAGAAGGCCTTCCGCGCCGTGCCCCAGCAGCCAGACCGCATCCTGGACGCCCCAGACCTCGTTGACGACTACTACCTCAACCTGCTGGACTGGAGCTCCACCAACGCGGTGAGCTGACGCCGCCGGGGCGGGCGGCGCTGCCAGGACCACGGCTGCCTGTGCTTCGGCACAGGCGGCGAGCGGCCAGCGTTCGGCCAGCCAAGGTGGCAGCAGCCTGGCTGGCTGGCAGGGCGGCCGGGGCGGCCGCTCGGGGCGCAACCGCCTCCCGTCAGCGCCTCCTCCCCACCAAAACCGCCCCCTCCCCACCCCTTCCTCACGCTTCCCTGCCCTCCCCTCTCCGCTCCCCCACCCCTGCAGGTGGCCGTGGCCCTCAACCAGGCCGTCTACCTGTGGAACGCCTCCTCCGGCGACATCCAGGAGCTGCTGAGTGCGCAGGGCGAGGACTACATCACCTCCCTGTCCTGGGCCGCCGACGGCAAGCACCTGGCCGTCGGCTACTCCTCCGCCCTCACCCAGATCTGGGACGCGGAGCGCTGCAAGCCGGTGCGCAACCTGGGCGGCCACGCCGCCCGCGTGTCCTCCCTGTCCTGGAACAACCACACCCTGTCCACCGGCGGCCGCGACTCGCTCATCCTGCACCACGACGTGCGCGTGCGCGAGCACGTCACCGCCACGCTGCGCGGCCACGAGCAGGAGGTGTGCGGCCTCAAGTGGTCGCCCAACGGCACGCAGGTGGGGCGCTGGCGGCGGAGGGGGCGGGGTGCTGGCCTGTGCTGGCCAGGGCGCTGCGCAAGCTGTGTATTCATGATGAGAGCATGCACCGCGCCGCAGCAGCCCGCACCAGCGCCTGCCCCCTTCCCGCCCCGACCAGTGCTTGCTCTCCCTCCCCCTCGCCTGCCCTCTTGCCTCCCGCCCCGCCGCAGCTGGCCAGCGGCGGCAACGACAACCTGCTGATGATCTGGGATGCGGCGGCCGACCGCGCCACGCACCGCATCACCGCGCACCAGGCCGCCGTCAAGGCGCTGGCCTGGTGCCCCTTCCAGAGCAACCTGCTGGCCACCGGCGGCGGCACTGCGGACCGCACCATCAAGTTCCACAACACGCACACAGGTGGGCGGGCAGGCAGGCAGGCCAGTGGATGAGCAGCCTCCCAGCTGCAGCTGGCTGGGGATCACTGTGCTGGCAGCGCCGCCAACATCCCATTGCTGACGAGGCGCCCCTGCATGCCGCCTGCCTGCCTGCCTGCAGGGGCCCTCCTCAACTCCATAGACACTGGCAGCCAGGTCTGCTCGCTCCAGTGGAACCGCCACGAGCGCGAGCTGCTCTCCTCCCACGGTTTCAGGTGGGCGCGCGCGGCAGGCAGGGCGGCAGCAGCGCATTCTTGCACGCTGCGCCAGCTTGCTGCCACCTCACCCCCTGCCCGCCTGCCCCCTTCTCTCACCCCCTGTGTTCCTGCCCTCGCCCCCCTGCCCCGCCCCCGCAGCCAGAACCAGCTTTGCCTGTGGAAGTACCCCTCCATGGCAAAGGTGGCGGAGCTCACGGGCCACACCTCCCGGGTGCTGCACCTGGCCCAGAGCCCCGACGGCACCACCGTAGTCAGCGCCGCCGCGGACGAGACGCTGCGCTTCTGGCGCTGCTTCGGCGAGCCCGCAGGCGCCGCCCCCAAGGGCGGCGCCAAGCCGGGCGCGGCCGCCGGCAGCCTGCTGCGCAGCGTCAACATCCGGTGAAGCGGTTGTGCGCGGGGTGGGTATCGCGGGCGGCCCCGCTCAGCCCCCGTGCCCCCTACTACTTGCCCTGCCAGTGCCTAACCCCGCCCTGCCAGTATGTGCCACCCTTGTCGCCGCTTGCCCTGCCTTGGCCCCACCGCGCCGGCGGCTCGCCTGCCCAGCCCTGGTCGTGGCTGGGCGGGCAGCCGCCCTGGCTGCGCGCAAATGCCGTCGCCTTGCCCTGCTTGTTACACCCGCCTGCCCTGCGCTGCTGTGTGCCCCTTGCGTGGCGCTTAACCACCACCCCTGGGACCCCCACATCCCTCGGTGCTCTTAAGCGCCCCAAACACACGGAAACCCACCCCGTAACCCGCAACCGAATTCGACAGGCTTTGGGCCCCACAGTCTACTTTCCACCCTCCAGCAGCCACAGCCAGGCGGGCAGCAGCGGCAGCCCACCGCTGCTGGATGGCTGCCAGCATCTCCTCGGCGCTCTTCCCGGTGGCGCAGATGATGAAGATGTGGCCGAACTTGGCCTCGTACCGCCCATTCCACTCCGCCAGCGCCTGCACGCAGTTTTGGTTGGGTTGGAGCATCAGGCACGTTGTAGGATTTGTTCTTGAGTGGCTGCAGCCCAACAGAGTTAGCCCGTAGAAATATGGGGAGGCCCCGCTGATGCCCCTTTGTTGCGCCTGCCGGTCCAGCCCACCTGCAGCGCCGCATCCGAGGCCCCCGCCGCCGCCGCCTGCTCCCCCTTGCTCATGTCGCCAAAGGCGCCGTACTTCTTGCGCAGGCCCTCCATGTCCCCGATCTTGGGGTGGGCAGCGAAGGCCTCCAGCCAGCCCGCCACGGGCGTCTGCCGGGGAGGCGGGGGCGGGGAAGCGGATGGGCGTCAGGGTTGGGGATGGGGGAAGTTTTCAGCAGAGCAATCATCTCAGCATGGGCATTTCGGTCGGTCTGACTTGCTGCTGACAGAAGCTCAGCCTCCTGCCCGCTGGAACGCCCCGCCCCGACAAACTTGCGCTGTCGCCGCCCCGCCGCCGCCGCTCTCGCCTGGTGCCACCAGACCGTGCGGGCTGCGGCAATCAGCTCATCCACGCTGCCATAGGGCCCCTGCCCCGCCACCGCCTCTGCAAAGCTGCGGCATGAACAGCACTCTCGTAGGGCAGACTCCGTGGGGGCCAGGCTCATTGCTGATCGAGATGGGCGGGGTGGGGCAATGTGCCAAGGAGCGATCGTCCAATTGGGGAGCGCGTGCAAGGTTCAGGGCTACTGAAGAGGCCACCTGCCCTGACGTGTCTGCGATGCAGGATGAGGCAGCCTCCGAGAGCTGCTTTCGCACATGCATGCATCTTGGTGACGTCCTGTTGCTCAGCTAGCCAGGGCCCGCAGCTTCAATGGTTTCGACACTGCACCCTAATTAAAGTTCCTTGCCCGTGTCGGCGCTGCCAGGGGCAGCCATAGCGGCCCAGCCCACACGTAATGGAGAAGCAAGGGTGAGCTGCGTGGCCGCTCCTGGGAGCACGTGCTGGCCAGGCCCTAGGTTGGAACGCGGCGCCGCCCTTGCCGCCGCCGCCGCCGCCGCACGCAGCAGAAGCGGGCTGGGCACCCCCTCCCCTCCCCGCTGCCGCCTTGCAGGCTGTCGCAGCCGCTGCTGCGCGGCGTGGACGACACGGCCCAGGCGCGGCAGGCGTGGGGGCCGGCCAGCCTGGATGACCTCGAGGCGGCGGCGGCGCTGCAGCCCAACCCCTCGCTCGCGTCCTCCGCCGTGTGGGCCGCCGTGCAGGAGGTGTTTGAGGAGCCCGCCACGCAGTTCCCGCAGAGCTCGCTGTGGGATACGACAATGAACCTGACCAACTCCATCCTGGGGGCCGGCCTGCTGGCGCTGCCGCACGCCTTTGCCGGGCTGGGCGTGGCGGGCGGCGTGGCGCTGATCGCCGCCGTGGGCGTCATGACGCATGCCAGCATCGTGCTGATGCTGAGGTGGGCGGGGGGGTGGCTGTGTGTGTGTGGTGCTGCGGCGGTGCGCATGTGTGGGAGCTGGGGAGCCTGATGGGGCTCATGATGCCACCTGGGTCCTGCTTCATTGCCGACGCCCGGCGCTCTCTGTACCCCGCTTGCAATTGCTCGTGGCCGCCACCCCGCCCTCCTCCTTCATTTTTCCGATGCCACCTTCCAGCCCTCTGCTCTGAGGCCCCTGCCGTTGCCTTGCCCGCCCGCGTGTGTGCGCGCAGGCCTACAGAGCGCACCGGCAAGCTGACCTACTGCGCGGTGATGGAGCATGAGTGGGGGCGGTGGGCGGGCGCCGCCGTGCGCTTCTCCATCATCGTCGGCAGCGCCGGCTTCCTCGTCCTGTACCTCATCGTACTGGCAGACCTGCTCGTGGGTGAGGTGGTGGGGCATCTGCGCAAGAGTGGGAGTGGGGTGGTGGATGGCGGGCGCCGCAACGGCTATTGCAAGCCTGCTCGGTGCCAGCATGCAGCTGCATTAGTCTGCTGCTGCTGCGGGCGCCATGGCTGGCGCTGCCTGCATGTGCGACCTGCGCGGCTGGCCCCACTCCTCCACTCCTGCCGCTGCACTGCTGTACCGCAGGCACGGAGCAGTACAGCGGCATCATCCCCGACCTCTGGCCGCAGCTGCCCGACCCGCTGCCCTGGTACCTGCAGCGTACCGCCATGCTCACATGGGTGACCCTCATAGTGGCCCCCTCCTTGTGTGAGTGGGCCCAGCGCACGGGGCAGGGCCGTAAGCCACGCCCCTCGCCTGTCCTATCTTGCTGCTGCCTGCCGGGTGCTGCTGGGTTGGTAGACCCCATACAGCTGGTCTCAGCGACGTGCCTGGCTGGGGCTGCTCACCTCACCGCCACCCCTGCCACCCCTGCTGCCAACTGCCAACTGCCCACCCTGTCTGCTATGTGCTGCTTTCCCGCAGGGCCCAAGACGCTAGGGGATGTGGCTCCCATCAGCGTCATGAAGATCTGCTGCACCTTGATGTGTGTGGTGGCTCTGGTGGTGCTGTGTGTGGCGCTGGCGATACAGGGTGGGTTATCGGCAGCGGGGCGGGAAGGGCTGGGCTCCCTCCTCAGTCTGCGGGGCTACCATCTACAGGATCAGCTGCTGCTGATCCTGCCGGTGCCGAGTGAGGACAGTGTCTGGGCCGGGGCTCACCTGCGGCTTGCGCCGCGCCGTGCTGCGTCTGCAGGCCACCTGCCGCAGGTGCGCTGGCTGCCCGACCCCGCCTTCTTTGGGGACGGCTCCTGGGAGCGGCTCAAAAACGTGCTGGCCACCATTCCCGTCATCATGACGGCGTGAGAAGGGCTGCGGGGCTCTGTTCTCGGCGGCACAGCCTGGCTGGGCTGCTGCTCGTTTGTGGTTTGCTGGGATGGGGCCAGCTGTGTGCACAGGGGCCCCGGCCTGCTGGCCGGGACCGGCTAGTTTGCTTAAGCACTGCTCGTGCCGGGGCATCCTCATCTCCTGCATGTTCCTATACAGTCCGCCTTGCCTGCCTGGCCGTGCCTGCCTGCCTGCCTGCCTGCCTGCAGGTTTGTGTGCCACATGAGCATCCACCCTTGCGTTCAGGACTTGCACAGTTACACCCCGCGCCGCATGCGCACGGTAGGGAGCAACCTGAATAGGCATGCCTCTCTGCCTGGCCCCTGCAAGCAGCGCCGATTGAAACCGTCGTCGCCAGCCCTGCCTTGCCCCGAAACCGCTGGCAGGGAGCGCAGGCGGGGTGCCCTGCTGATGCCGCTGCTGCTGCCGCCCGTGCCGATGCTTGCATGCCTGCCTCACCCGCCCCACCTCCTCCCCAACCTCCTGCTCCTCTGCTCAGTCAGTCGCCTGGTCCATCGCCATCTCCGGCGCCGTGTACGCCCTCACCGGCGCCGCCGGGCTGATGGTGTTTGGGGGCGGGGTCAAGGGCGACGTGCTGTCCAACCTGAGCATCGACTTTGTGGCCGACGCGCTGTGGGGCGACGTGGCGCTGGCCATGGGCTTTGTGGCAACAGTCAAGGTGGGCAGCGCGTGCGGCTCGTGCGTGCGTGTGTGTGTGTGTGTGTGTGTGGTGTGGGTGTGTGGGTGGTCCGGTGTGTGGTGCGTGTGGTGGAGGGTGGATGCAGGGTGCCCGCTGGCAGGCAGGCCGGCAGCGGGACGGCGGCTCCCACCCGCTAAGCCTGCCTGTACCGCATGCCCATGCCGACGAGTGCTGCGCGCACGCGCGCGCGTGTGTGTGTGTGTGTGTGTGTGCTGCAGGTGGCCATGGCTGTCTCCATGGTGCTCTCCTTTCCAATCACAATCTGGCCCATGCGGCAGGACATCATAGGTGCGCGGGCAGGCAGGGGTTGGCAGGGACAGCCTCAGTTGTGCTGGATGACGCGGCCATGCCACCAGGCCTACCCTGGGGCGCCTGGTCCCTCCCACTTGCCACCACCACCACACGGGGAGGCGCTAGCGCCTAGCGGGGCCACATGCGCCGCCCTCCACCCCACACCCCCACACCCACACAATCATCCCTCAAGCCCGCCCTCTGTGCCTCCCTGTGCTCAGAGATGCTGGCCGACTACTTTGGCACCACCCAGCTGACCCCCACCGCCTACTACCTGCTCACCTACCTCTCCCTGCTGGCCATCTACGTCTTTGCCGTCTGCATCCAGTCGGCCTACCGGGTGGGTGGCGGGATGGGGTGGAGTTGGAGGCTGGCCAGCATGCAGGGAGCCGTGTCCTTGTTTTCTCTGCAAGCCTGGCTGGCGCCTGCCCTGCTGTATGTCAACCCTCGCTCCCTGCGCCCTGCCAGCCTCCTCCTCCTCCTCCCGCACGGTCCCACACACATGCTGCCATCGCTCCGCTGTGCCTCCTCTGTGCGTGTCCTCTCTTCTCTGCAGGTGGTGGGGCTGGTGGGGGCCACCCTGGGCACCACCATGGCCTTCATCTTCCCAGGCATGCTGGCGCTGCGCGACTGCGCCGGCGGCGCGCCGCTCCGCGCCTTTGGCTGCGTGCTGCTGGCGGCAGGGGTCATGCTGACGGGCGTCGGGTTGGTCTCCTCAGATGACGGGTGAAGGCGAGCCATCCAGGCCCTCCCCTCGCGGGCAGCAACAGCAGCCGCAGCTGCCACAGCCTCCCCTCCGCATGACCCCGTCCCGCCTCCTTGTTCACTCCCTATTTGTATTCATAGGCCCCACACCGCTGCCATCCAGCCAGCCGCTTGCACTGACGCCACTGTACCAGGCAATTTTCCACACTCGCACTTGCCCCCACCCCACCACCTTATTTCTCGTTTGTGCCCGTTCAGTATGCGGCCGCGCGCCCGCCTCCCCTCTTCCTTTTTTCCAAGTACGGGCCCCTGCCGAGCACGCCACAGCTGTCCATGCTGACACCCAGGCAACCAGGCACGCAGGACTTGAACACCGGCATGAAACGGGGCGGGAGACAGGGATGTGGCATCAGGGCTGCTGCTGCGGCGGCGCGAGCGCAGCTCAGTCCTCGTCCTTGTCTTCTGCCTCCTTGTCCGCTGCCGCCGCCGCCTCCCCAGCATAGTGCAGCTCCTCCGCAGGGATGGCGTAGAGGCGCAGCTGCGGCTTGTTGGGGTCCCGGACCAGCAGGTACTTGCCTGGGGGCGCAGCACGGGCGGGCGGAGGGGGAGAGGGAGCGGGCAGGGCAGGGGAGGGGGAAGGAAATCGCTGTCAGCGTTGTGCACACAGAGTTGGCTGGGGGCAGGCGTGCAGAAAGGAGACGAGCCAGGAGATGATTCCTGGGGGGAAAGGGGAGGGAGTGTAGCCGCCGGGGGCGCCGGACGGCGCAGCAACCGGGAGCCGCGCCGCCGCGGCGAGGGCGCCCCCGACGGCCTGGGCTTTCCTCTCTGCACCACCTTGCCACGCTGTGTATGGAGGACGCCAGCATGGTGGTTGGGGTGCATTGCGTGCATGCAGCGCAAGCGGGGCTGGCAGGTACAATATAGTCCTGTACAATATTCCTGTGCAAGCCGGTGCCACGGCACCACGCCTGCCCCGCCTCACCGTCGTGCTCCAGCTGCTCCTGGCACAGGTTGACCAGCCCGGAGATGATGCCCCAACAGTTGTCCATGTTCAGGTTCATCTGTGGCGAGACGCAGGCGGCGAGGGGCAGGGGGCGGGAGGGATTGAGGTGCCACACTCAGGAGCGCCTGGGCGCGCCGGCGCCCGCACTGCCGACCGCAGGGCGCAGAGGCAGGCGCAGCAGGCATAGCAGGCATCGCGCAGCGTGCAAGCGCCAGCCCTAAACACGCAGCAGCAGGTGGGCAGCTGGCAGCAGGCAGGCAGGCAGCAGCAGGCAGGCGGGCAGGCAGGCGGGCAGACGCCTCTCTTTAGCCTTTTCTTCCTTCCAGCCCCAACCCGCACCTGCATGGCAAAGTCCCGCGGCTTCACCGCCTGCGTGCCCAGGATGAGATGGTTGCGGTTGTCGCGAGGCAGCGCACGCGTCACGTAGCCCAGCTTGATCTGGTCGATGCCGCTGCGGGTGGGGTGAGGGTGGGGGCAGGGGTGGGTGGGCGCGCGGCGGACCGGAGGCGGGTCGAGCCAGAGGCGGGTCGAGCCAGAGGCGGGCCAGGGCCAAGGAGGCAGCAGAGAGGGAGCGACCGCGCTTGGCATGACAATGCAAGCGAGGAGGGGGAGGCGTTCGCGGGTGACGGGGGGCAACGAGGGGGTGGCAGGCATGCATGCGGGCAGGCAGGGGAACCCGCCCCGCTCCCCGCGGGCGCCGAGGGCGGACGTGCGGCTGTGCGCGCTCACGTGACCAGCGCCGCCGCCGTCCACTTGGCAATCTTGTTGGCGTTGTTCTTCAGTTCCGTGGCCAGCACCGCGCCGCGCTGGTTCTCCAGCTTCTGCCGCCAGTCCACGCCTGCGGGCAGAGGGAGGAGGCGGCGGGTTGCACGGAAAGGGTGGGCGGGGTGGTGACGTGGTGCTGGCAGCAGGAGCAGTGCCACCCCAGCTCGCTTGCAGGCCCCCGCAAGAAGGAAGGAAGCCGGAAGCTGCCGCCTCCCGCGCCGCCCTACCCCGCCCACGCCTTGCCCTGACCCGCCCAGCAGCTCACCCGACCACTTGGGGTCAAACTCGTTGAGCGCGTGCACCGCCACGAGCTGCGTGGAGTCGCCCAGCCGCACGGCGGCGTCCACGGCGCAGCGCACCACCACGGCGGCGCCGCCCAGCTGCCACTTGCAGTACTTGTAGCCGCCGCCCTGAGGGCCCAGGTCGGCGGGGCAGGCCTCCTGCAGGGGCTGCCGCTCCCCCTCCCCCAGCAGCACCTGCTCCCGGAACGCCTGGTTCACAGACGTCGCCTCCATGCTCAGCTGCTGCAAGCCGTTAATGTTGTCCTTCTCCTCGGGCAGCGGGTCGGGCGCCGTCTCGCCGTTCTGCGCAAGGCAGGGGCGGCGGCGCGGGCAGGAATGCGGGGGTCGGGGTCGGGGGGGGGCGCGAAGCTGGGAGGCGGCGCGGGGAGGCGGCGGCGAGGCGGGCCACGCTGCTGTCAGGCCCCGAGGCGGCGGCAGACTGTTGGGCAGGCTGCTTGCCGGGTGCTGCTCCTCAGCGGCGGCTGCTGCCCAGTGGCTGGCCTCTGCCCCACCCTCGCGACCCTCGCAGCCGCCCGCTCCCACCCTCGCGGCCGCCCGCTCCCAGCCTCCACCCTCCCGCCCACCCCCGGCTCACCGTGAGGAAGTCGAGGCTGCTGTTGGTGCGCTTGTCAAACACCAGCACGTCGCCGCGCTTGGTGATGACGAGGTCCCAGGGGTATGTGGAGCGGGAGGCGCACATGAGCGTCACCAGCACGTCATCGGTCA
>NW_005435066.1:186151-192667 GCF_000147415.1 Chlorella variabilis
CTGACCGGCCACCAACCCCGCCTGCCTTCCGCCGACGGACCCGGTGAGGCGCGGCGGCAGGTTGCAAGCCCCCCCCTCTCCCCCCCCGGCGCCGCGGGGGGGTAGCGAACCACCCCCACGCGCAGGCCGGGCAGGAGCGGGCGGCGCTTGCTTTCCGCCCACGCCCACCACCTGCCTCGCCAGCCGCACGCTGCCGCCGTTGCCAGCAGGCAAGCAAGGGGGCGGACCAGCCCGGGCGCACCTGCTGCACCAGGCGCCGCATGATGGCGTCCTCAGAGGCGGTGGAGGAGCGGGTGCGGTGCCCTGTCTTGCGCAGCTTGGCGGGGGTCTTGGGCGTGACGCGGTCGGCGGACTTGTCGTAGAAAGCGAGAGAGCCGCAGCTTGTGAGCTGCTCGGGCTCGTCCACCTGCACGCGGCGGGGCAAAGATAGAGGGAGGCGAGGGAGGTGAGGGAGTCGGAGGCGAGGGAGGCGAGGCAAGGTGAGGGAGGTGAGGGGAGGGCAAGGTGGGGTAGGTAGGGAGGGAGCAGGTGGAGGGAGGGCGGAGGCAAGGTGGAGGGCGGCGGCGGGAGAAGCCCAGGCGACGCGCTGGCCCGGAAGGGGAGCTGCTGCCTGCACGGCGCGGGCACCCAGAGGGCGCCGGTCCGCCCATACGCAGCGGCGAGCGGCGAGCAGGGCGCGGGGCGCGCACCTGCTTGGAGAGCTTGTTGAGGGCTGACAGGTTGATGACGTCGCCCAGTACGTGCCACTCTGGGCGGATGTCCACGCTGCTGGTGTAGGTCTGGCGGGGCTGGTCCCGCCAGAAGGGCGGCCGCCAGCCCCCGCGGCCGCCGCGCCCGCCTTGCTGCCCCCAGCCGCCCTGCTGGCCCCAGCCGCCGCCGCGCCCGCTCTGCTGCTGGCCCCAGCCCCCGCGGCCGCCGTCGCGTCCGCCGCGCCCGCCCTCGTCCCGCCCGCCATCGCGCTGGCCCCAGCCGCGGCCCTGCTGCATGCGGCGCGGCGGCCCGCCCATCGGCTTCTTCACCACCGGCTTGTCCACCAGCTGGAAGGCCTCGTCCTGCGGGGAGGCAGGAGAGGAGGAGGAGGAGCAGGCAGGCAGGCAGGCGAGCGGGGGTCGATCGATGAGCAGTGGCAGGCAGCGGCAAGGCGAGCGTGCATGGGACCTCCGGACGGCCTCCGCAGCGGCAGTTGCAGCGTGAGAACAAGCTGGCTCCGCCCTCCCAGCCGCACCTCGCCCGTCTTCTCAAAGTTGAACACAGACATGCCGGGCGTGGGCTCGCGGTCGCGGTAGCGCCCGCCTGCGGCGTCGCAGCGCACACAACGGGGTGTGAGGCGGCGGCGACCTCGGCGGAGAAAAAGACCGAGGTGCGATCCGCCAGCACAGCAGCGCCAGGTTGCTGAGTTGGTGTTGCTGGCAGCATCAGGGCAATCAGGCAAGCGGGGCACGAGGTCGGCCGCAGCGGTGGGAGGCGGTGATGGTGGCGGCGGTGCAGCTCCAGCCTCACCCTGGTACATGCCCCTGCCCGGCGGGGCGGAGAAGTCTGCGATGCGGCCTAGCCGCTCGCCCTTGGAGAAGGGCATGAAGGGGACGCCATCGAACTGCTTGGGCACAGAGACGGGCCCCCACCCCTCCTCGTTCTCCTCCACCTCCGGGAGCGAGAACAGCGGCATTGCGCCGGCTTCTGACGGGCGCAGCTGTGCTGTAGGCGCTGCTAGCGTGCAGTGATGGTGGGGATGCACGCGTGGGGTGGTCTGGCTGAGGCGGGAGGATCGGATGGGAGGCTGGAGTGATTTTGATGTGCAGGAGGGCAGGCGCGGGCTGTTCAAGAATACAAGCCCCCAGGGACAAGACAGAGACAGGGGGTCCAATTGACGGGCTCCAGCGGCGCAGGAGGAGTGGCGGTAGCAAGCACAAGCCATGCCAGGGGGCGCTGGGATCGCTGGAGGCTCCTGCGCGAAGCGGAACAAAACTGTGCCAGCTCAGCTTTTGGACACCTTCTTGGCCAGGCCCCCCGGGGCCCGCCATCAATCGCCACCATGCTGGGAGAGCAGCAGGCGCGTCGTGTGCAGGCGCTAGCCGCCCAGCTGGGCGCCCCACCGAGCAGCGAAAGCAAAACGCTGATGATGCAGCACACGGCGGCCCAGCAGCCTGACGAGCACCAGTACAGCGTCGTGCTGCCCGAGGCGCTCACTACCAACCAGTGGGTCGTGCGCAGGCAGGTGTCGGGAGTTGCTGTCGGAGGCTGGTCAGAGCCGGCGGGCCGCGGGGCCCCTGCCCAGGCCATGGCGCCTCCTTGAGCTCAACTCCGGTCTCGGGCAGCCGCCTGCGCCGGGTTGGGCGCGGCCCACCGCCGCCGCCCGCCGCTCGCCGCCTGCTGCCGCACCCTCTGAAGTTCCCTCCCTGCCTGCCCTCGACTTCACGCCCTTCAGGAACGCGCTCAGCCCGCAGCGCCTGGTGGACACCTTCCCTGCGCCTCATGACGACATCTTCACCCTCTATGACAACCTAGAGAGCTCCATCGCCGAGTTTGGCGACGTGAGTCGCCGGGGCACGCCTGACGGCAGTGGGCAGGCGTCGCAGCGGGTGCCGCACGGGGAGACCTGCCCGCAGCGCTGGCGGCTGCTTTGCCGCCGATCAGCTCACAACGTTGGTGGCAGCTGCGGGCATCGCAGCGGGGCGGATGCCTGCCTGGTGCCACCCTTGCCGCCCAGCCTTGGCCCATCCCTCCTCACGCCTCCTGTCCGCCTGCCCCCACCGCGTCCGCCGCCTGCCGCAGAGCCCCTACCTGGGCCACCGCACCAGCGACGCCAAGGGCCAGCCGGGGCCGTACGTTTGGCAGAGCTATGCGGAGGTTGGGGAGGTCCGCAGCGCCATTGGCTCCGGCATGCAGCACTTGGGCATCCAGCCCGGCAGCGGCGTGGGTCTCTACTCAGGTGCGCCCCGCGGTCCCCCTCCAGCGCCGGGCATCGCAACGCCCGCAGGCCGGCAGCTTGCCGGACAGAACCACCGACAGCTTGCAGGGCGGACCCGCCTGTGGCTTGCAGCGCAGCACGGCGCAGGAAGGGGCGCCCGCGCCTCTGCCCGCCCCCCTTGCACACGCGCGCTCCCCTGCTACCCCTGCTCCATCTCCCTCCCTGCCCCACCCTGCCCTCCTGCCTGCCCGCAGTCAACACGCCCGAGTGGTGTCTGGTGGACGCCGCCTGCCACGCGTACAGCCTGGTCAGCGTACCGCTGTACGATACGCTGGGCCCCGACACCGTTAAGTACATCTGCAACCACGCTGAGCTGGCGGCGGTGGCCTGCTCGCTGGAGGTGCTGGGCAAGCTGCTGGAGGTGCTGCACGAGTGCCCCACCGTGCGCCTGTTGGTGAGGCGCGGCGCGCGCGGCGCAGGCGGCGCGGGCGGCGCGCGCGGGGGCTGCGTCTGCACGAGAGGGAAGGCGGGGCGTGGAGGCGCGGCGCGGGGGTGGATTCCGGCGCGGCCGCGGGCGTGCGTGCTCAAGAAGAGGTCGGGGCGCGGTCGCGTGTCCAGCGGCGCGCCGCCCCACCCCACTCACCCAGACACCTTTCCTGCCTGCGCGCTCCCGCCCCGCCCCCCGCAGATTGTGTACGGCACGCGGCCGCACCAGCGCCTGCCCGACGTGCCCGCCGCCCCTCACTGCAAGATCATGACCCTGGACCGAGTGCGGGCGCTGGGGTACAAGCACCCGCGGCCGCACCACCCGCCCAAGCCTTCTGATGTGGCGCTCATCAACTACACCAGCGGCACCACGGGGGTGCCCAAGGGCGCGGTGCTGACGCACAGCAGCATCATCGCAAACGCGGGTGCGGCGCGGGGCGTGGGCAGGCGCAGCGCCGGCGCCGCTCAGCCTCCCTCTCGGCCCCGCCGGGGCGGCGCGCCCGCGTGGTTCTTGCCAGCAAGCCCAGACGCCTCTCCTGGTGTGGCGTTTATGCGTGTGCTCCCTGCCTGCCCGACTTGCCCGCAGCTGGCGCGGCGCTCATGCTGACGGCGGCGCCAACCGAGCTCTTCCGGCACGGCGACCGCCACATCTGGTGGGTCGCAGTACCGTGCTTTCTTCCCGTCGCCAGCTGGCAGCTGGGATGTTGACATGTGTGCCCCTGTTGACACAGCAGCGGCAGGGCCCAGTCTAGTGTCTTCAGGGAGAGAGTTGCGCCTCGTGCTGTGAAATGCTGACCTGGCACCTCCCCCGCAGCTACCTGCCCCTGGCCCACATTTACGAGCGCTTCAACTTCACCCTGGTCACGCACTACGGCGCCGCGGCGGGCTTCTACAGGCAAGCCCGTGCCCCGCTCCATTCCTCTGCTCCACCGCTCTGCGCCACAGTCCCCGCTGACGCTTTTCCTGCCGTCGTGCAGCCCCTTGCCGTCGCGCTTGCCAGCTGCTCGCTGCGCTCCTGCGCCTCAAGGATGTACCGCTGTACCTCAAGGTTGTAGTAGGCTGCTTGTACCGCAGGGGCAACGTGCTGGAGCTGCTGGAGGACATCCAGGAACTGCGCCCCACCATCTTCTCCTCGGTGCCGCGCCTGTGGAACCGCATTTACGACAAGGTCATGGCGCAGGTGTGTGTGGGGGTGGGTGGGTGGGTGGGTGTGTCATTGCAGCGGCGGTCGGCGGTGGGCATGCACATCCTTCTCGTTGTGCTGGTGCTGCTGTCTGTGCATGTGTGAGTGTGTGGTATGTGGAGGAATGGAGGGCGAGTCTGGCCCTCACCCCACGCCGCCTGCCCTGCCCCTGCCGCCGCCATGCTGCCGCCGTGCCCCCCTGGCCCCCACCCTGCCCCGCCTGCCCCGCCCCTGCTGCCGCCCTGCCCCCGCAGATCCAGGCCGCCAACCCAGTGTCCCGCGCCCTCTTCAACACCGCCTATCAGTACAAGCTGGCGGCGCTGCAGCGCGGGGACCTCAGCGGCGGGCGGCTGGGACCCTTCTGGGACCGACTCGTCTTCTCCAAGATCAAGGCGCGGGTGGGAGGTGGGTGGCCCGGCCCGCTGCGTGGCGACGTGGCGCGGAAGGGCGGTGGCTGTCGCGGGGCATGCTGCCGGCTGTGCGCGGGTGACGGTGGCGGCGGCAGTGGTGGCGGTGGTGCATTTCAGGCAGGCGTGCTCTGCTGTCGTGTTGCCTCCCTTGGCATCCCCCGGCCCGGGCCAGCCGTGGCTGACGGGCCGCCTGCCTGCCTGCCTGGCCGCGCAGGCGAGGTGCGGCTGCTGACCAGCGGCGCCTCACCCATCTCCCCGGATGTGTTTGACTTCCTGCGCATCTGCTTCGGGGCCACGGGTGAGTCAGTGAGTCAAGTGGCGGTGGTTGTGGTTGGGAGGAGTACCGGCGGCACACTAGTGCTGATTCAAAGGGGAGCACCGCCACTTGCAGCCACTTCACAGCTTTGGGAGTGGGATGAATCTGGCCAGATGGGCCGGATAGCGCAGGCCAAGGCCGTCCGCGTCGCTCGTGTGCCCACGCCGCCCCCCGGCCCCTCCCTCGCCTCCCCTGCCCCTCCCCCCGCAGTGATCGAGGGGTACGGCATGACAGAGTCCAGCTGCCTCATCTCCATGACGCCACCGGGGGACCCCAGGGCCGGCCACGTGGGACCGCCCTCCCCCGCCTGCGAGGTGCGCTGCGGCTGGGGCCCGGTGTGAAGACTGGCGCGGCTCGCCTGGCTGGCAGGCCCCACCGGCTGGCTGCCCTGCCATGCGCCCAAGGGCACGCCCCACGCACAAGCCGCCAGCCCGGCTGAGGGGCGGCCTGCGCTCCTGCAGCCCTCCACCAGCCGCCGCTCCTGCAGCTAGCCACGTGCCGCCTGCCACCTCCTCCCTCCTCTCCCCATGCCTGCCTCCCCGCAGGTCAAGCTGGAGGACATTCCTGAGATGGGGTACACCAACGCAGACCAGCCGCACCCGCGGGGAGAGGTGCGCCGCGGCGCCTGCCAGCCCGCCCAGCCGCGCCAGGCTGCAGGGGCGCCCCTGCAGGGCCGGCGCCGGCGCCGCAGCCGGCATCGGGGGCGCCCTGCCTTGCCCGAGTCCCCTCCCCGCCAGCTCACAACTTGCCCCCGCCGCGACCAATGCCGCCCTCGCCCCGCGTGCTGCGCAGATCTGCGTGCGGGGGCCCATTGTGTTCCAGGGTTACTATAAGGATGAGGCCAACACGCGGGACGCCGTCGACGCACACGGCTGGCTGCACACGGGTGAGCGGGCGCCTGGGGCGGGGCGGGGGGTGCCTGCAAGCAAGTGTGTGGGCAAGGGCGTGCGGGTGATCCTGTCCTGAGCCTCATAGTGTGTTTTGGGTTGCTGGGGCATGGCCAGCTTTTAAGCAGCATGCTGACGCTGTGCTGCTGGCAGCCAGCGACGAGGGGGCATTGCTTACCTACGGTGCGCTGCGCTGCGCCCCGCGGCTGTGCAGGCGATGTGGGCACGTGGATCGAGGGCGGGCGGCTGAAGATCATCGACCGGAAAAAGAACATCTTCAAGCTGGCACAAGTGTGTGTGTGTGTGTGTGTGTGGGGGGGGGGGGG
>NW_005435066.1:192717-196039 GCF_000147415.1 Chlorella variabilis
GCGTGTGTGTGTGAACTAGGCCTGCCCACGGTATGCGCTGGCCCGCTCGGTGTCGGTGCCCGCTCGCCTCCCTGCCGCCGCCTCGCACCGCTCCCCCGCCCTCCCTCATCCATCCACATGAGAGGCCCTCCCTGACCCCGCACCTCCCTGCCGCTGCCGCAGGGTGAGTACGTGGCGCCGGAGAAGATAGAGAACGTGTATGCGCGCTCGCCCTTTGTCATGCAGTCGTTTGTGTACGGCAACTCGCTGCGGGCACAGGTGCGTGGAGGGGCCAGGCGGCAGCAGCAGGCAGCGCCTCGGGCTTGGCAGCGCAGGGGCTGGGGCAGGGGCTGGGGCAGGGGCTGGTTCACGGCTTGGGCTGGGGCTAGTGCTGGGGTGACGCCAGGCAGCATATGCGACGAGCCTGGCAGGCAGCGTGGGTGCACCGTGTGCGTCCTGGCTAGGGGGCGGCGCCGCCCGTCTTTTTTTCGCTGTGTTCTTTGCTCACCAGCCGCCGCCATGCCGCGTATCCTACGCCTCGTCTGAGCCGTGCGCCCCGGGCCTCTTGCCTGCCTGCGCCCCCCCTTGCTGCAGCTAGTGGCGGTGGTGATCCCAGACCCGGAGTACCTGCTGCCCTGGGGCAAAGAGCGGGGGCTGCCCGCTGACCTGGCGCAGCTGTGCCGCACGCCGCAGGCGAGTGGGGTACTGCGGCGGGAGGCGAGGCCGGGGCGCAAGGCGCGGCCCCCAAGCTGCAGCTGCAACGGCTGCTGCAGCCTGCTGCCCGCCCTGCATGCAACAACCTCCTTTCCTCGCCCGCCTGCCTGGCCGCCTGCCTGCTGCCGCAGCTGCCTGCTCCTGGCTGCCCCGCTGCCGCTGCCTGCGGTGCCTGCCCTTCCTTCCCACCCGCCCGCCTCCTCCGCTGAGGCCCCCTGCAGGTGGTGCATGCGGTGCTGAAGAGCATGATGGAGGAAGGACGGGCGGCTGGGCTCAAGGGCTTTGAGCAGGTGGCTGCCGTGCACCTCCACCCGGACCCGTTCAGCGTGGAGAACGGCATGATGACGCCCACCTTCAAGCTCAAGCGCCCGCAGGCGCAGGCGGCGTTCCAGCCTGACATCGACGGTGAGAGCGGGCAGGCGCCTGCTGGGGTGGTGGTCAGCCGGCGGAGGCAAGCTGGGGCCTTGTGTGCAGCGGGAGGCGGGAGGCCGGCTGCCGCCTGCCTGCCCACCAGCGTGCCGCTGCTGTGTCGGGGTGCGCCGCGACCGGTGTGGGCAGCACGGGGGGCTCTGCGCTGGCTTGCCAACGGCTGCCGCGCCCTGCCCCCTCCCCCATGTGAGTGCAGAGATGTATTCCAAGCTGCCGCAGTTGTGACCCGGTTCTGCACCGCGTGCCAGCCGGGCCGGCGCTTGACGGCACAGACCTGCGCAGCGCTCGCCATAGCCCGCCTTTCCGTCGGGACCCAACCCCAGTACCTGGTGTGCCCTGCCTGCCACTGTAGCTCTAGTGACTCTCTCTCTGCCTGTGTACATGTGTTGCCTGTGGCAGGACGGGGTGGCCAGCCAGTTTTGATGTAGCAGTAGCGCAACCCTCTTCCTTTAGTGAGCCCAATTTTCCCTGGTGCCACCCTTTTCCCGCCGGGTGCGGCCACGATGCATACCCAAATTTTGATTACACATGTAGAGAGCCCCGGAAGTGCGCGAGGAGTGCAATGCCAGTACAATCTCACTGAAGGGCAGTTCTGTTGGGGCACAGGAGGGGATACCAGGGGATACCTTGGGATACCAGCTTGTTTAGAGCCGCGCGTGTCGCTCAGCTGGCGGCGGCGACCAGCCCGGGGTGCAGCTGGTAGTTGGTGCACAGCACCGTGCCTCGGGTCAGCTCCCGCTGCCCCGAGGGCCAGTTGACGATGGTGATGCCACCGTTGCTCATGTGGAACAGGCTCCCCACCGCCGCCGCGCCCCGCGCCGGCGGTGCCACCTGCTCCTCTTGCCCCTGCGCCTGCGCCTGCTGCTGGCCGGCACCCGGCGCCGGCGCTTGCCCAGGCGGCGGCGCAGGGGCAGCCTCCGCGGCGCCCAGGCATGCGCCCAGCAGCTGCTGGCAGGCCTCGCCGCTGGCGACCGCCACCACTGAGCGGCCGTCGCCGGGGGTGGCCAGCGCGGCCTGCAAGCACGCAGGGAGCGGCGTGAGGGAGGTCAGATGCTGCCGTTTGTGCGCGACACCAGCCCACAGGCACCAGCCCCAGGCAGGTGGCCCAGCGCCGCAACACACGATCCCGTGCACTGCATACCGTCACCGCCACGCGGCGGCCCTAACAGCAGCGGGGCTAGCCAGGCCTCCCCACCTGCATCGCCGTCGTTATATCCAGCACCTGCTGTGCCGTGCTGCCGATGCCGATCAGCGGCGGCGCCGTCGCGCCACTACTGGCCAGCAGGTTGAGGGAGGCCTGTGCGTGCGGCGGTGTGGGGGTGGGCCGGGGCAAGCAGTTCAGGGCGGCAGTTCAGGGCAGTTCAGGGAGGCAGGCCAGGTAAGAGGGCCACCGCCGCTGGAAGGGGAGGTGATGGGTGGGGGCTTTGCCCAGACCGGTCCTTGTCAGGGCTGGGGCTGGGCCTGGGGCTGGGCTTGGGGCTGGGCTTGGGGCTGGGCTTGGGTGATTTGTTGTTGTGCTCCTTGTCGGGTGAGGGGGATGGCTTGGGCGATGGCTTCTGCAACAGCAGCGGCAGGCAGGAGGCAGACAGGGGTGTGGGGTGCCAGCAGATGGCGAGGCGGCCCCGCAGCCGCTGACAGCTGGGCCTCACTCAGGCACCTTCTACCACAGCCGTGCATACCGGCTTGGGGGATTTGTCTGGCCGGGGGCTGGGCTTGGGTGACTTGTTGCTGTGGTCCTTGTCGGGTGAGGGAGATGGCTTGGGCGATGGCTTCTGCAGCGGCGGCGGCAGGGGCAGCGGCCGGTGTGTGCAGCAGATGGCGGCAGGCAGGCATGCGGCAGCAGTTCCGCGCCGGCGGCCTTGCGCTGCGCCTTTTAGCACATACCGGCTTGGGGGACCGGTTGTGGTGGTCGTCATCACCCTTGTCTGGCTTGGGGCTGGGCTTGGGGCTGGGCTTGGGCTTGGGTGACTTGTTGTGGTGCTCGTCCCTGCCGGCGCAGGCAGGACGGTGCAGGCAGGGTGGCGCAGGCAGGCGGGGAACGGCAAGTTGTGCTTGGATGGTTGGTGGCAGCCTGGGTGCGGCACATTCGCCCAAACTTCGGCAGCTGCTCACCGCAGCGCTGCTGGCAGCAGAGGCAGCGGCTGCAGCAAGGCGGCGGCTGCAGCAGAGGCGGCAAGCAGGCAGGCGAGCGCCGTGAACC